>NC_092224.1:67407497-67707497 GCF_036320965.1 Panulirus ornatus
ACACATCTCTCTTACCCTTACGTTACTTACTCGATCAAACCACCTCACACCACACATTGTCCTCAAACATCTCATTTCCAGCACATCCATCCTCCTGCGCACAACTCTATCCATAGCCCACGCCTCGCAACCATACAACATTGTTGGAACTACTATTCCTTCAAACATACCCATTTTTGCTTTCCGGGATAATGTTCTCGACTTCCACACATTTTTCAAGGCTCCCAAAATTTTCGCCCCCTCCCCCACCCTATGATCCACTTCCGCTTCCATGGTTCCATCCGCTGACAGATCCACTCCCAGATATCTAAAACACTTCACTTCCTCCAGCCTCTCACCATTCAAACTCACCTCCCAATTGACTTGACCCTCAACCCTACTGTACCTAATAACCTTGCTCTTATTGACATTTACTCTTAACTTTCTTCTTCCACACACTTTACCAAACTCCGTCACCAGCTTCTGCAGTTTCTCACATGAATCCGCCACCAGCGCTGTATCATCAGCGAACAACAACTGACTCACTTCCCAAGCTCTCTCATCCCCAACAGACTTCATACTTGCCCCTCTTTCCAAAACTCTTGCATTTACCTCCCTAACAACCCCATCCATAAACAAATTAAACAACCATGGAGACATCACACACCCCTGCCGCAAACCTACATTCACTGAGAACCAATCACTTTCCTCTCTTCCTACACGTACACATGCCTTACATCCTCGATAAAAACTTTTCACTGCTTCTAACAACTTGCCTCCCACACCATATATTCTTAATACCTTCCACAGAGCATCTCTATCAACTCTATCATATGCCTTCTCCAGATCCATAAATGCTACATACAAATCCATTTGCTTTTCTAAGTATTTCTCACATACATTCTTCAAAGCAAACACCTGATCCACACATCCTCTACCACTTCTGAAACCACACTGCTCTTCCCCAATCTGATGCTCTGTACATGCCGTCACCCTCTCAATCAATACCCTCCCATATAATTTACCAGGAATACTCAACAAACTTATACCTCTGTAATTTGAGCACTCACTCTTATATATATATATATATATATATATATATATATATATATATATATATATATATATATATAAACACACACACACACACACACACACACACACACACACACACACACACACACACACACACACACACACACTTGATCGCCGTTTCCTGCGTTAGCTATGTAGCGATAGGAAGAGACGAAGAAAGGCCGCATCTGTTCACATCCATTCTTTATCGGTCATGTGTAATGCACCGAAACCACAACCAGGCCCCACCGACCTTTATCCATAGTTTACTCCAGACGCTTCACATTCCATGGTTGAGTTCATTGACAGCACATCGACCCCTGTAAATCACATCGTTCCAATTCACTCTATCCCGCACACGCCTTTCACCCTCCTGCATGTTCAGGCCCCGATCGCTCGATATCTTTTTCAGCCTAATTTGGTTTTCTCCTTTCTCCTCGTTCTCTCCTGTTCTGTCGCATATATCTTTTTTTCAACATTTCCTCACTCATTCTATCTATATTTCCAAACCATTTCAGTACACCCTCTTCAGCTCTCTCAACCACACCCTTTTTACTACAACCCATCTTTCTTACCCTTTCATTATTCACTCGTCCAAATAACTCACACTACTTGTTTTTGTCTTCAAACATTTCATTTCCAACACACCCACCTTCCTCTGCACAGTCTTAATCATAGCCCATGCCTCGGATCCATATAATGATGTTGGAACCCCCTGTACCTTCAAACATACCCATTTTTGCCCTCCCAGATAACGATTTCGCTTTCCACACATTCATCAGAGATCCCAGAACCTTCGCCTTCTCACTCACCCTTTGACTCGCTTTCGTTTCCATGGTTTCATTCGCTGCCATGTCTACTCCCATTGATCTAAAACACTTCCCTTTTTCCATATATATATATATATATATATATTATATATATATATATATATATATATATATATATATATATATATATATATATATATATATATATATATATATATATATATAATATTTGTGTGTGTGTGTGTGTGTGTGTGTTATCGGATTCCACCTGCTTGAATTTTCACTTAGGGTAAAAAGTCACTTTGGCGAGGTTGTATCATTATTACAGTATCGTCAAAGAACGCCTCACTCCAGACCAGTTTACGTTTCCTTACTACTGTAAGTGGCGGAGTCTTACGCTGCAAGAGTCTTATGGAAAGAGATCCTGGTTAACACCAGGACTCATTCTTAAGAATTGGTCTTGTGGGCCGGGGTGGCGCTGGGAATGGATAAAGCCGAGCAGGTATGAATATGTACAAATGTATATATATGTATATGTATGTACATGTCTGTAAATGTATGTTGGAATATGTATATTTGGATGTATGTATATGTACGTGTATGTGGATGTACGTGTATGTAAGTGAATGAGTCTTTATTCGTCTGTTTCCTGGCGCTACCTCTCTGACGCGGGAAACGGCCATCAAATGTAATTGATTAAAGAATGAATAAATTCATAAATAGAATGTGTGTTTGTGTTTGCCGGTATGTGGATGCGTGTGTAGCGGGTGTGCTTAAAAGCGTTTGGAGTGACAAGCAGTTCTTGCTGGTATTACCAACCAACTTACTGTATCCCGATGAAGTAACTCTCCAGAGTAACTCACAACAGTATCGTCAGCATATACGGTAACCAGCCAGCTTGGTAACAGCTCTCACGTGGAGAGTCATGAGTCAAGTACGTTTGTCCTGAGGAGGGAAGGTTAAAGTGAGCGCTTGTTCCACGGCATGATGGCCTTTATGATATACAGTTTGTTAAGTCTAGTCAGATGTGAGCATAATTCCCCACGTCCAAGTCTGGCATGGCCCGTTCTCTGGTGCGCCAGTACTAGCACACGTCAGGTGCGTGCGTGTGTGTCTGGATTTTCTGTCATATGTATGTGGTCATTGTCTGAAGCTTTTTCTTTTCTTTTCTTGGTCCATGACCCTCTAGGCTTCTCGTATATATAGTCCAGGGGACTCAAAGTAAATAATTTAAATTAACAAGTCAGTTGCCGACTCTTCTGAAGTAAGGGACTTTAAGGATTATCATTTCTTTTTTCATCAGTATTCAAGTATCGTATGCAAATTCAGGTTTGAGAGTATCATTAAAGCAAAATAGATCTGATACGTATTCCCTGGACGCCAGATTTTAAGATGTATGTAAGGAAAAAATAGATTCCAGGAGTAACTGGGCGAATTTTCCATGAAATTCAAGCATTAAATCTATGATATATATATATATATATATATATATATATATATATATATATATATATATATATATATATATATATATATATATATATATATAAATTGTTAATAGGGAGGATTATGCAAATCTTATCAGTTACGAAATGCTACTAGATTACGTTTATCATATTGCTACCTTCATAATGAACTTTTTAGGAAAACTATTAAGAAAATATGTAATTTGTTTTTTCCTTGATTTCTGGTCAAGACAAAAAGGTTCCACCTTTCAACTTTTCCCCCTCGAGATCCTATGACTACTAATCATGTTCGATTTATCTCCCGCGCACAAATGCGAATTTTCACATCCCTTTATCTTCAGGTGGGTGAATGATTAGAGAGAAACATTCGCTACTGTGATTTTGTTCTTACCCAGTAATGTAATACGGCGAGAAAATAACTAAAATTAACGTTCTGTACAATAATTTGGTAATCTTGCATATTGGAAAAGGATTTTTAGGAATTGATTGCGCAAGAGTCATTTATGCACTGTACATTTAGCATAACGTATTCCACTAGTGGCATATATGGATGACAGTCATCCACTACTTGTTGTATCATCCATAGTAAGCTGTGGTAAACCTGAAATAACCTTATACATAGGGCACTTGTCTGTGCAAAATTTTGACAATATTGTATTATAATATGACACGACAAAGTTTACATTATCTGTCAATATATTTCACTACTTAATTGTAGAATGTCATATCATCAGTAATTTGGCATGTAGAATGTCGTATCATATATAATATATAAAGCAGAACGTCATTAGTAGTATAGTAGTACTAATTTCCTTTTGTGGGATTCACTGTCTTTGTTTTAGTAACATCGAATATAAAAAACAATAGAGTTCAGTAATGCAGGGTTACTAACAAACAAATACATTACAAAAATAATTTATTTTGTACAGTCCTTAGATCACGAAGATAAACCTGTGGGTCGCGGGGAACCCATATCAGATATGTCGGTCATAAAGCTATAATAAACTAAACAGAAAAGGTTACATCATGGGTCGGAGGTGGGGAATAGGTGCGGTGGGGGCTGTCGGGAGGATAATTCATGAGGTGGTTGGTACCAGAGGGGTAGCGAGGGAAATTATTGCTCCAGGTAGAGATATGTAATGTGGGCGGAGGGTCAGGGGCTGTGCCACCGCCGGGCGGCTGCAGAGACCACGCAGGAATTACCCTCATCAGCGGGTATGAGCTAGTGTGTTCGTATGGACTATTTCATGATATCGTCGATGGTGAAGCCTCGCCTCTTCTTACCACTATCCTCTTCCGCCTCCGTCAGCAGGAAGGGCTTCTTCGCCGCCGGGTACGCCAGGGCCTCGAGCGCATGCTTCCGAGACTCGATTTCAAGCTCCTTCTTTACCGGGTAGTTGTACAGGGGTATGAGGGTCACATCCTTCGGTAATATGGGTGTGGTGACAGTGGCTGAGGACAGAGATGTACTCCTGAATATGGGCGCGGTAGTGACGCTAACGAGATCCCCTGGAGACGTCCTCGGCGGTAGTATGGGTGGCGGCGAGATCTGTGGAGGTAAGGGAGATGTTGGCGTTGGAATGGTGTCGTGGGCGTGCTGGGCCTTGTGAACGGCCAGGGTGCGCGCCTGACAGAAGCCCTTGCCACACACGTCACACTTGAAGGGCTTCTCCTTGCTGTGGATGTACTTGTGGTCTCGGAGGTGGTCTTGTCTCCTGAAGGCCTTGCCACAGATGTCGCAGGGGAAGGGCCGCTCGTCCGTGTGTGTTCTCTCGTGGATCAGCAGGTTGTAGCTCTTGGTAAACTCCCGCTGACAATACTTGCAGATGTAGCGCTTCTTGGGTCGGCTGAGGCGGCCTCCAGGGGTCAACAGGAGGCGGTTGAGGGCCAGGTCACCGGCGCCCAGGGCTGCCCACGGCAGCTGACCCAGGGGACCGTAGTTCTGCAGCATCCCCATCAGTCTGGGGTCTACCCCTGATGACGTCTGTTTGACACTGGCAGCGGCGGCGACCGAGGCGATGGCAGGGAATATCGGGAATGGTGGCAGGATTGGCAGGAGGGACGGTCCTCGCGGGACCCAGGGCGTAAATGCCGAACCACGGTCCAGTCCTCCACCCAGACCCGGGAACTGAAACCCACAGGGGCTGGTGGGTGTGGGCGGCGGCGTCAACAGACCTGTAGGGGAACACACCTGTCAGTACGTACACACCTGGCTAATACGTTACGCTGGGCTTAGACCGCCTCACTTTATACCCGTCTCCTACCGACTAACTAATGTCTTTTAAACTCTAAACATGCAGCCGGTAAACTGTTTTAGATGACCTTAACATTACACCACTTTCATCACACACACACACAAACAGAAACCACCATAAGACATGACATCATCAGTTAACTACCACAGGTTTTTATTTAGAGAACAGTGTGTTATATCCAACGTACCAGACTGATTGCACTCCTTCTCCGTCGATTTCTCTTCTTCTCGAGCCGTAGCCATTTTCACAAATCTTAGCACAATTACTTTTTATTTATCTCAAAACTGAAAATGTTAACTTATGTACTTTAATGACTAAGGAACTCGATATGAATAGATAAGGTTTGGATCTACTGCTTACTTCACCACCCGGGAGCCCAAGGGAAACTGAGGTGAGTTGAGGTTGCTAAGTCTTTGAACGATATTGGGCTTCTAGAGTATAGTTGCCAGCTAGGTGATCCTGTCTTAATTAAAGGAGGTAATATTAAGCGATTAGGAGACTAGTCATAGATTACATATGTGGAAAAGTAAACTTTTATATCGTCAAAAGATTTTGCAGATAGCACTTAATGAATAAGGTAAAGGATTAAGAAAAAGAAATACCCAGTTGATTACTCACGTGTATGCGTGAGAGAAGCATTGTCGGGGTAGGAAGGTACTGTTTTGGTACTCCGGAACCCACTCAAGATCTTTATTTGTATATCTATCAGATCACTGATACACCATACAGCCCGTATAAACATTTGTGTCACTACCTGTTCCATAATCATGGTAACAGTAAAGTGTTACTGGGATAAAAGTGAAGAGAGGAGAAAAAGATGGGGTACTCGCTAAACTCGTGACGGGGGGCGTGCCCAAGCGAGCGGCTATTGGCTGTTAGAGAGTGAGCTCCTCCCACTAGATTCCACTTGGTGATATATGCCCACTGGGTAGCTTTTATTAATCTCTAAATTCCCTGGTAGTTCGTGAATTATATATGTGAATTTATTGCAGGCTCAAGAGATGTAGAAAATGAAATCTTTGCGAGTGCTGATGAACGTTTATGGAACTGTCAGTTTGCTGTTTGGTATTTGTGTTTTAAACGATGACCACATCGGACGTAGAGTGGGAGAGATGCACTCCTGGCGCTGGGGCCGGTATCATCCAGTGTTGTTACTTGTTTTTATTACATTAATTAAGCTTATCTAACTTAGATTCGGGTAAATGAACGGGTAACCTTCATCATTTTCCATGTTCATGTCCCCTGGTCTGTAATTACCTAAACAATTTTCCCCGAGAGATGCTTCGGAGCGTAGGACATACTACTTGCCCGCTCGTGATCATGTAAGGCTAGTCACGTCCAGATAACAGGTGTGTACGTACGTGTGTGTGTGTGTGTGTGTGTGTGTGTGTGTGTGTGTGTGTGTACATGCGACTTGCTCAGGGAAGGCTGACTGACGATGTGGAAAGTCTTCATTATGGCGGTATATTACCCAGTACGCGACTGGAGAGCTGAGGGAGTGGCTGGCTCCACTCTCTCTCTCTCTCTCTCTCTCTCTCTCTCTCTCTCTCTCTCTCTCTCTCTCTCTCTCTCTCTCTCTCTCTCTCTCTCTCGAATTTATTGCAGCGTTAAAACTGCCATACCTGAGCAATAATCTTGAATATCAAAACATACGTTTCATTATTGCATAACCATTTTCATCTTTTGTCTTGTGCCTTCACTACGAAAGTGATGTTTTGACCGCATTTGATCGTGCATTTCCGACTGGGTCAGAGATCAGATGATGCTGTCCACAGCTATCCAGAATTTAGTCGCCCAAATCATCAATATCTGAGGAAATGTGAAGTTCAGGATATTAAAGACGGCCTATTTTTTTTTCTTTTCTTCTACTCCCTTTTCTAGTGTAGTCTAGGCCTCTCATCTTTCAATTAAATGTCTTTTGGAGGCTCTTTTTTTTTTTTATCTTCGGTGAGCAAGCGATGGTCATCTTCAAGTATTCGTCAAGAAAACAGGTTAATGTTTGAAATCTTTCCCAAATGAGATGATCTATAGTGCCTTGGCCTGGCAAGCCTTCACATTGGTGGCAAGGTACCCACACGGCTAATGAACTCCAGCTCTCAGCACACGCTTGAGCTCCCGCTTGAGTTCCAGCTCCCGCTTGAGCCCCAGCTCCCGCTTGAGCTGCAGCTCCCGCTTGAACCCCCAGCTCCCGCTTGAGTCCCACAGCTCCCGCTTAAGCCCACAGCTCCCGCTTGAGCCCCCAGCTACCACTTGAACCCCAGCTCTACATCTTACAGCGTGGCAGTACTGGATCGCTGGGAGAGCGAGCACTCATGAAGGCGAGGATGGAAACCTTACCGGAGGAGCCTGAGGTGACCCGGCTTCATAGATTCTCACGTTATCCCGCAGGGCAGGCGGGGAGAATGTTGCTAAACATGGTGGTAAGGTTTTTGCCTTGTAAGTTTATGTCTAACCTTTCTCTGAGCGGGCGCTGCGCGAGGCTCCGAGGTCCTCCCCGACACCCGTTACCTGTAGGGATACTTGCATAGAGGAACGCCGCTGACCACCCTGAGGAGGTCCACCGTATTCACCCACATTTCCTCCCTAATGGCGGCAGATGAGCCTGGTTGGCGCAAAACGTAGATTTTTACATAATAAAGTCTCTCCCAACGGTCGTAAGTCACCCTAGTGGTGGCCATGAATTAGAGGTTAGTCAGTTCTTGGCTGGTGCAAAAGCATGATGATTATAGATGCAAACTGCAATGCATCTTATTTATCCCCGGTATAATTGCTGTCATTATTTTCAATACGGCGGATTTTTTTTTTTTCTAAAAACGTGGAAGAAGGTTATCGCGTGATCGGTGCAAGAAGAGGAGGAGGAGGAGGAGGAGGAGCGGACTTGTGGCTGCGCGGCCGGTAGGGGTGGCATTCCTGGGCCACACCCTAGTCCAACTGACCATGTTGCTCTGGTGACTACGGCCCGTAATCGGATATCACGTGACATGCAGGTTTATTGACGCTGTTTCTCTAATGCAACGTGTTATTAGTTATTATAAATATTTCAAGAGTTTCCCATATTTCACGGGTTTGGATGGTCAAGACAGGCCGAGCAGCGACCATGGCTTGGCGAGGGATGCGACCGTATCTGTAAGGAGAGTACGTGAGCACTGGTTGTTGTTGCTAAACAGTTAGAGGGGCAAACATTTTACCTTGGTTGAGGGATAGATATTTCCCATAGTTCACGAGTACGACAAGGTTCCCTTAGTTTAAGGGGAAAAATATTTACTCTTGGTGTATTGGGGAAAGATATTTTCCCTTTGTTTTTTTTGGGAAAGATGTTTTCCCCCTTTGTTTAGGGGAATGATGATTTCTCCAAGTTGAAGAGATAGTGAGAACGTATGCGACCTCAGGATCGTCCTCAACACCTGACGAAGGTGTTAAAAGATATTTTTCGGTTGCAGGAAGCAGCTTGACGTCGACGGCCTTACTGACCGTGGCTGCTGATAAGCTTAAAGCCCAAAGGAGTACTGGAGACAAGGCACGGGAGCGGCTCTGTATATCAGGATGGTTAGCGTATTGTCTCATTCAGACTAAGTTACCGGGCTAAGCTTAGCGACTTCTGTCGTGCACTACACACCAATCCTCCGTTTTCTTTTACTACTTGTCTTCACATCCTTTTTGTCACATTCACTCCTTTTTTTTTATGATTTTGCTTTCTTCCTTTTTTTTTTCTTTCATGGACCAGCCTCACTGAGCGCTTATGCCCTTGACTGAAGCCTTTGACTTAAAAAAAAATGTATTCATTTATTTATAATTATCCCACGACCAAGTTTTGTGAGAGTCCTGACGGTACCAAGGACTAGTTTCAAAAGGCTCCTGCAGACCAAGGCTACGCTACTTCTAGTAGCAGGGAAACGTAGACTTTGTTGGAGTGAAGGATGTTTAACGAGACTAAACTCGTTGATGCAGCCTCACAAAAAGTAACATTCATTCGTGATGTAACTTTATCTAGGTAGAGTGCAGTGACACCTATATATATATATATATATATATATATATATATATATATATATATATATATATATATATATATATTATACTTAGTCGCTTCTCCTGCGTTAGCGAGGTAGCGGTATATGTATATATGCGTGTGTGTGTGTGTGTGTGTGTGTGTGTGTGCGTGCGTGCGTGCGTGCGTGTAAAGAGCGGTTCCCCATGACAAGGCAGCTAGGGAGGAGGAGTCGTGGAGTCAGTGTGCATTTGAGGAATCTTTCTTGAACGCAAACCATAGGCGATTTATTGAACGGTATTGTGCGATAGCCTGCGCAAAAACAAGACCCTCCGTCGGGCCCCTCGCATTCTCGACACTTTCGCGGAAGGATACAAGGGCGGAACTCCCGGTGCTCATTCCTCGCCCGTGGCGCCGATTAGTGCACTATGGCAGTGTCCGACGCCGGAGAGATCCGGTGGTACTCCATCAACGTCCCCCAGGGGCGAGAGATGACGAACTGGCCGAGGGTATGGTGCGTATGTGGTGGTGGAGGAGGAGGTGCGAGGTGACGCTAGACCATCGTCAAGCAAAGTGGGAGGAGAGTGGATGTCGAGCACCGCTCGGGCTTGGATGCATCCAATTTCGTACTAGCACATTATGGTCAGGGTGCTTATCTCAGGTCAAAGGTTATCCTATCAATCTCTCTCTCTCTCGCTCTCTCTCTCTCTCTCTCTCTCTCTCTCTCTCTCTCTCTCTCTCTCTCTCTCTCTCTCTCTCTCTCTCTCTCTCTCTCTCTCTCTCTTATATTCTCACTCCTTTTCATCTCTTTCCTTTTTCTTTTTCTCTTTTTTTATTCCTTTTTTTCTCTCACTCAAATTCCGATTTTCAAACAGACACACACAATCTTGAGGGAAGTTTGCATCATCCAGTGGTACGGGGGGAAGTGACGACCCTGAGTGATCTGAACAGGCAGAGTTCAGAGTTCCTAATTGCGTTCGGTAATCATCTCTCAAGTAACGAAATAAAGCCCAGCTTATCATCAGTCTCACCCCACCTCATCAGCTAGAGATTCCCTCACCTTAAGACCGCCAGTCTCAAGACCTACCAACCTCTCAGGGCCCTTCATCCCCTGTGACTCAGTGCATGAGTTTGAAAGTCGACAAACTCCTACACAGCATCAGAGTGAAGCGTTCCACTGCACTCATTCATTTACAATAAAACAAAACCCTATAGGGAGATCACTCCTGAACTCGCAGAACCTCACTGCTCCTTCACCAGCGCCCTTCTTCAGCAGTCAGAATGCCCAGCGATCAGAATGCCCAGCGTTCGAAATCTTTATATGTTTAACCACTACCGAAGTCAACAAGCCCACACAGACAGTCTCTCGGTTAGTTACGGCCCGCTGCCCATCACTTCGATCCTCCACCGGCTCTGTAAAAGCTTTGTGCTTATACACAAACATTGTAAACTGCAGGGAACTTTAATACTTTGTTATATGAGGACTTAATCTACCGTCACCCAGCCAGCGTCAAGTCAGATTCCTTGACCTTATCGTTACCAAGAAGAACCACAAAACCCCTTATCACTCTTACCTTTGTTGACTTCGCCGAAGCTGCTTTCGATTTCGTCAGTCACAGCGTTACCCTCAGCAGAGCCACTAACCTTGCGCTGCCAGAGAGGCCTCATTCCATCACATGTGCACCTCCTCGGTAAGCATCGTCAGTCATGCCATATCCAAGAGGCCATCTCCACTCCTCAGTTCCTCATCTGTGGCGTCCCAAAGGGCACTAAAGGGGACCCATGTGTTTCCTCATCCTAATGAATGATGTACATAGAGCACTCTACCGTTCATAAGTTTTCCTTACTACAAGACTCTCTAAACACCTTCGACAACCTCCAAAACTGGACTACCACCAGTTGCACCACCATCAGTTAAGACTAGGTTTCCTTCCAACTGTGTCCCATCTCATACCGCCATACCTAGGCCCTAGCCATGTTACCCTTCACCCCTGCTATCACTGACACGCTTTGTCTGGTTTTCAAGCCAGATTCATAGATATGTGGATTATTAACGTTATCAATGTCAGTACTTATGTATGTGTATGAATAGCATGGTTCATTTATATCGCAGTGAAGCACAAGGGTTAATCTCCATTCCTAATACGGTCACCATAAATTAGGACATTATTTTGGCAGTGTTTATGGCAAGGTCACACTGGGTGGCGGAGTTTGCGAACTGGTGAAGGAGAACTTGAGATCCCCCGGCTGAGGAGGTGCTAAGACAGATGTCATCAGCACAGCACAGGATGATATCACTAGTATCAAGATCAAGGCTGATGAGAAGTTTATGCATGAGGCGCTTGACACACCGACCCTCCGGACTCTCTCCAACCATCATCACTTGAACATCAACCCTTCAGTTTGGGATTATCCCACTTCACCATCTTCGCCTCCTGCCATCTGAGGTCACACTTCCTTGAGTCGCAGTTTGGTGCTTCTGCAGTTATGAACCCATTTCTGCTTTGCTGTCCTGTCTCCATCTACATGTGGACTGGGAGTTAAAACGTTGATACTCTCCTAAACTAAGTGGCTTTGTCACAGACCACCTGGTCTTCGGAAGTGCTCATACAGATCGCTACAGCAGCAACCCTTCCCAGTTATTATACCTCAAAGAAAATATAAATTCATAGAGTCTGACAAAATGCTGCCATACTCATAGTCGTAGCAAATGGACTTTGATACAGACAAATGTATAGTCATGCGTTTGGATGATAGAAATATATAATACACACATAGATGTTTAGTGAGGCTTTATTTGACGCAAAAGGAGAAGTCTTTGAGTGATAGTCAAGGACTCTTAAGTAAGCGAACTACACAGAGCTGCATATGTTAAGCGAAAACAAAGTTCGATTTCGAAATTAAAACTACAAAACTAAGTTTTACAACGATCTAGTCAGATTACATTTATAAGACACTGTTCAGTTCTGGTCATCAAACTTCATCAGGGTTGCAGAAAAACTGGAACTAGTGCAGAATGTACCAACAAAGCTAACTCCGTCACTCAGATTTATACCTTATGAAAGAGTTCAGAAATTTAGAATAATTTTCTCAAGAGATAAAACGTAGACAAAGAGATTTGATTAATTCTTCAAATGATAGATAATTTCGATGACATGAATAACAATTACTTTTCACACATGAAGAACAATTACCTTTTGACTCTAGAAATTGGTTGACAAGGAATAACAACGATACGGAGTTGAACGGAGTTGAAATGAAAATGTAATACATGTGAGCAAAGGTTCCTTCATCTAAGAGTTGTACACTAGAATAGACGTTGTTCAAGCGAAGACTGTCAGCATGAAATACGTCAAGACACATACGTCAAGGAATTTGTGGTCCTTGATAAGGTTGCTGGAGAATGTTATTACGTGCACCTGATTCAACTTTTGTGTTTGCAGGGTAGCGGTCAGCGTACTCGCACCTCTCCCTCACAGCACGCGACGGCTGTAATTGATTCATGTGTGTTTTCCAGTCATCCTTCACAACAGAATTCCTATATCAGTACCTGTTCCTCGTAGTACGAGATGGGATTGACGGTAGATTTATATTAAACCTTAAGATCAATGTATGATAACAGATATGCTTATCTTGGGTATATGTCGCTGAGGGTAGGTCACCATCCATGGTCAGTGTGTAGATGCACTTGACAGGCCGCTTGAGATGTGTAAGCCATCGCTTACAGAGAAACCGTTACGAAGGGAACGAAAGAGCAAATGTTTTCCCATTTCTTAAGAAAGGCTTTAGAGAAAACGTGCTAAACTACGGGTCAGTTTAACTAACATGCATGACTTGTAGACTGCTGGAAAGCATGACCAGGAAGCAAGTCGGTGAGTGTGTATAAATTTAGATGCCAATAAGAAGATGAAAAACTTATAAGAGGAAAACATTTAAGCAGTTCTGTTATAAAGTAAGCTGGCTCTTTTATTTTCCGGAAGGCACTTTAGCACCTTACTTCAGAAGGAACAAGTTTACAGATCTTCCTCATAGAGAAATCTGAAAGTCCTTCTACTCTTACCACACTAATCCATGAATTGCTGTTCTCTTCCGCTATCACATACAATCTCGTTTGGACCCAGTTGGTCTTATGGTGTTTGAGGTCATTTGTATTCGGGGAAGCTGATAGAATTATCAGATATCCAGGACTACGGAGGGCCTTCGTCAGGGTCTGTATGCTATCTGGTGTAGAATGAGATGAGAGTCTTGATCGATTCTTTACATTGGTTAGTGACCAGAAAGACAGGGGCTTTCAGATTAGAGCAAACACTTTTACAAGTTCCAATCTGAGCCTCTAGATAGAAACCGGAAGGACACAACTTTCAAAATCCAACATACTCACAAGTTCCATAGTGTGCCTATGTGCTTCCAGCGTTTCAGACATTCATCATACTATTCGGAATCAAAAGAATCACAGCTTCTCTCCAGTCCCAACCAGACTGAAGAACTTTTTTTATACTTAGGTGTTGAATATTTCTTCGTATTTATTTCAAAATTTCCATGATGGGCTTTTAAAGATGTGCCCACTTCCCGGCGATGGTATTTGCAAATAAAGTTTAACGTAAAGAATTCAAAATATTCATTTATTTCAGAGGATAAGTCTGTCTAGATGCTATAGTGTCTGAGAGACATTTTCAAATTTGAGAAATTATAAATGATAGTCATTTCATGGATATGTAATTTGAGGGACAATGTTTGGTCTCTACCTCCTATGCTCCATATTACCCAAATTCCTTTAAAGAAATAATAGCTGTTTAATGTAATTGTTGCATGTAGAGTGTACGCCAGCGACTTTCACTGTTCATTGTATATTTATTCATTCGAGCATTCCTTTGCTTAATCAACTCGTCAGCTAAGAATTTCCAATGTGACAGGCTAGGTCTGCGGTAGTACTTTCGTAGAGTAATTTGTAATATTGATGGGAACATGGTTTTGACATTCGTATGGTCTTGTAACATAAGATTACATTAAGTGAAGTTCTTCGATAAGTTTTCATTATTCGTTAAGTGAAAATAATATAATCGGTTGTAACTTTTATCATATTCTAATTACATTTGATTTTGATTATATTCTACCTTGGTTATGAACACTCCCAACTTGTGATAACGTAGTCCAGTATGACTCAATCCTGTGTTGCGTTACCAATCCTGCAAGTGGAGGGAATCCATGATCATTATTACCAATGCCTGAAGAATAAAATTCTCGTTAAGTCGACTGGTATTCTGGTTGCATGAAATCTAGAATCGTTTGACCAACTGCCGGTCTCATGGCCAGACACAACGAGACTGGCCTCCAGCCGTTTTCTTGACTACATGAGGGAGGGAGTTGGTGACTGGCTTCCGGTCGCATCGTCACTGTCTTCTCAAAATCTTTTGAAATCTGGTCATGGTATTCGGCAGTACACTGAAGGCTGCTGCGGTGGACGGTAGCTTGTGTAAACTCAAGTCTTGACGAAACTTAAAAATCGAGGATTTTGATCGCCTTAAAGATTATCTCAGACACGTTCCCGTGACCCTTGTGAATCATGGGTGATCAGAAAAGTATGCTGATTTCACCTTATGCTGAGATGACCGGGTAATGTATACTACACTGAGGTGTCTCCAGGTTCACAAGGAGACTTCAGTGTTCGTAGTGTGTTACATGCCGTTCATCGTCGCCTCAATCATCATCGCTAGATTCCCTGTAGAGCTCACTATCATTGATGTTCTCTCATCATCACCCCTCCTCTCATACCTACCTAATGCTCACCATCACTCATCTTCCCCCCCTCACCATCATCGCCATCGTTCCTCACTTATATCTGTGGCCCCTCACACTTGCCCCTTTCCACTCCCTATCACCCGCTGCCTTCTCTCTCTCTCTCTCTCTCTCTTCATGGGGCGGTTAGTGGAGAGGTAAAGAAAGAGATGGGGCAAGGAACGGGATCGCTTGAAATGGGAGAGAAGATTGGAATGTGTACAGGCTGCATGGTGCAAGTTTTTTGATGCATGTGGGCGATTTTCTGGAAGAGTGGGTTTGGTGCCTTATTTCTATACCCCTGGCAGACTGAGGCTGTGTACTTACAGATGTTTTTGAGGGTGATTTACTAACCTAAGCTAAACATTGTCCACTGTATACATCGATGGATGACTGGAGCCTCCCTGGGTGCTCTGAGGCTTGGAGGGAACCAAGGGTGTTCCATGTGTGTACTGTTGTCCACATCTCGGATTTGTCTGTAGTTTGTATCATCGTTGTCCTCAAGTCTCTGCCTTACTTTCTGGGCTGCTACCAACCGTCGTCTTCACCTCTCCACCATCACCAATGAATTATCAGAGTCAGTTCTTATGTACCATCAACTCTGATCCCTTCGTCACCATATCTACCGCCATCGCTATCACCATGCCTCCTCACCCTCATATTTACCCTCTTACCATCACCTCTGACCACCTATCGTCACATGTACACTGCTCTGTTCTGTCGCCTGTTCTTCACTACATTGTTATTTCTGGTTGGATCATTGACAGAATTATTCTCTCACCATCGCTGTTCATTGTTATCCCTGCCACAACCTACCATCACTGCTCACTTTTCTCCTAAAAAAAACTACCATCACTGTTACCCCTGCCACAGCCCACCATCACTGCATGCTGGTGTCCCTGTCTCAACCCAACATCACGGTTCAATGTTACCCCGAACACAACCCACCATCTCTACACATTCATGTCCCCTGCCATAATCCACCATCACTGCATACTGATATCCCTGCCACAACCCACCATCACTGCTCACTGTTACCCCTGCCACAACCCACCATCACTGCTCACTGTTACCCCTGCCACAGTCCATCATCTCTGCACGCTGGTGTCCCTGCCAGCCCATACCACCCCTGCATTCCTCAATCTGTCGACAGTTCTACCTTGTGACCAAGAGTTTTGTGAGCCAACCACTATCACCCTCTGGCACTCCCGAGCACCATCATCCCCTGCCATCTCCCAGCATCATCACCCATCTCACTTCCTAATACCATCACCCCTGCCGCTCCCCAACACCGCCACACCTGCTGCTCCCCGACAATGTCACCCTTGCCCCTCCCCAACACCCATGCACCGTGACGTGTGCCTCTTGCTAGACCATCATCTCCATCATCGTCGCCAACACTTCCGGCCCGCCACCACCGGCGGCATCCTCCTCACACCCCTGCGCCAACACCCCCAACACCCCCCATCACCCTCCCTTGCACCCTCCACCCCCCTCCCCTTGCCATCATCCCCCCCTCCCCTCCAGCCCTCCTTGGACCTAACAGCAGGGACCACCCTGGCAGACGCGCCTGTGTTATCGGTGATTTGTACTAGGTTTGCCCGGCCGCCATGTTGGCTGGGACACCGAGAAGCCTAACACGGCCAAACGGTCGCCCGCTGATACTTGTGTATGTGTGTGTGTGTGTGTGTGTGTGTGTGTGTGTGTGTGTGTGTTCTTATTTGCTTTTTATGTGTAAGCATCTGTGAGCTTTTTTTCTTTTTTGTCATATATTTTTGCGTTCTTGTGTGTTTGTGTGTATGTATGTTAGTGATAACCCATATGGGTGTCTGATCACCACACACACACACACACACACACACACACACACACACCTCCTCGTGGCTTCCTTGCCTCACTGTTCACTCGAGCCTGTGCATCGTCGATGGATCGACCTCCTCCTCCTTTCCCTGTCAATAGAGGTGTGCTCATCATGATACATACCTGTCTCACAGGCGCTTCCTCCATCATGCCACGGGTCTCCCCTCGTCAGCAGGATGGGCAGGGGAGCACTACAGATGAAGCCTCTCTCTCTCTACCTCGAGGCAAAATTCATGAATCAAAAACAGCGAATTATCAAATTGCAGTCATAGGCTTAACGGTGTACCTCAGTATTCACCCACTTCTTTCAGTGCCGCTAGGTGTACTCTTTACTCGACCTTGGTCTCCTATCCTCACAGTTGCCTCTATGAACTCAGATGTGGACCGGATTATCTCGTGGCCACACGCAACACGCACCCTAGTCACTTGATCTAAAGTCTTCCCATTTTCCATTCTAAAACCCCTAAAGAGATTCCCATCTCTGGCTAGTCTATAGTTCCAGCGCTCAACGCAGTAGGCATACTTAGGTGATATGTAATTTACCATGTATTCGATACATCGCTGGTATGTAATTCATCATGGAAGCTGCACAGTGTAGTATTAGCTGAATTTTACACAGGGAGTCTTGTTACATGGCGAGAACTCTTCTCCTATCAACATTTGCTCTGATGCAAAGAGATGAATGGAAGTTATTTGGAGTATTGATCCAACATCGAGGAAGTTCTAGTTCCACATAATGACTTTACAGTGTCGAGTCCAACGCAGTACTCCCAGTCTGACCTGTTAGTACTCCCAGTTATAATGATAAAAATGATAGTAATAGTAATAATAATAATAATAATAATAATAATAATAATAATAATAATAATAATAATAATAGTAATACTAATAATTATTATTATTATTATTATTATTATTATTATTATTATTATCATTATTGTTATTATTATCATATTGTTATTATTATTATTATTATTATTATTATTATTATTATTATTATTATTATTATTATTATTATTATAACTTTGATAACTTCGCCTTTGCTCACCGTTGTGAGGTAGCGTCAGAAAGAGATGACCGAGCCTTGGAGGAAATATCTTCTTTTGGCTACTTCCTGAGTTCCTCCTTAGGAAAGTAAGAGCACAGGAGGGGAATATTTCCGGCCACGCTCAGTCCCCACTCTGCAATACCTGTATGGTTCTTTCTACCCTATCCCGAAAGATGGTAAAATGACGATAGTAATGATAATGAATAATAATAATAGTAATAATAATAATAATAATAATAATAATAATAATAATAATAATAATTAATAATGATAATTATGATAATAATCAATGGCTCACTGATTCAACTACAGTATGAGGCTGAAGATATAGCAGATAAGATGCATATAGTGATAAACACGGGTCTGTGAAGATAAGAAATGTGCTTTGAACAAACACATGTACAAATTGAAGTGGTCTAGGAGGAAATGTGGAAGGTGTTGCACGATGTACCATGTGTCCGTTTGAGTGTCTTTTTGTGTCATTGTGTTTGTGTGTTACGCATGTGTGCGTGTGTTAGTGTGTGTGTGTGTGTGTCTGAGGTCAAGTCCATGCATGGCTGGATTTATGAGTGTGTATATATCTAAGTGTTTGTTCATATGTGTGCTTCTTACTGTGTACGTGGGGAATGTTGATAGTGTACTGTTTACCCTGTCTGCGTATTATTAAGGGTCATACATACGTCGTATGTATTATGTGTACATGAAATTTCATGTAGTGACCCCTACATCTTCCCATATTATGTATATATGAAAAATTTCACCTATTAAACCCCCCACTCGTCACGCCTCTTCTCCCCAGGTAAAACGAAGAGAGAGAGAGAGAGAGAGAGAGAGAGAGAGAGAGAGAGAGAGAGAGAGAGAGAGAGAGAGAGAGAGAGATGCCTCCTCCCTCTCTGCCCGTGGTGCCTCTCCGTTATCTGTAAATGTTTATGGTTCCTTCTTACCTCTCGTTTACGATTGGCAGCTCACATAGCGATCACTCGATTGCTCTGTAGTCTGGCTGTTGTTGTCAGCCCCTCGACCATTTTCTGTCCTTCCTTGTGGAGCCTGAGGCTGTTGGGGGGGGGGGTGTGGACGACACGTCTCAAGCGTCACTAAAAGGGGTCTGACTGCGTGTGGGGAGAGCATGTAGATGTGTGCGTAGGTTTACAACTGGGGATGAAAGGAGGTTTTGATCATGTCGAAGGCTTCATTGACAGACCAGAGCACCTCAGGGAGGCCAGGCCTTGAGAGGAGACACATGAGAAGCGATAAAGATGATTGAGCAGTAGTGTAAAAGGAGGTAAAAGAATTAATCTAAGATATCTTAAGATGTGAAAAAGCTGAATTAATCTAAGATATCTTAAGATGTGAAAAACCTGCCTCTTGAAAGATAATTGCTGGTCTAAGGTATTGGGAAGGACATGAGGGAGGTCGAAGCGTCGCAAGATTAGCAGTGTAAGGAAAGAAACAGAGATCTTAACCCACTAAGCCTTGATTTGCTACCGGCAACACAAGTCATGTTTCATGAAGTGGTTTGCCCAGCATTACGCTTGCTTCATCTAGATCACACACACACACACACACACACACACACACACACACACACACATATATATATATATATATATATATATATATATATATATATATATATATATATATATATATATATATATATATATATATATATATATATATATATATATATATATATATATATCCCTGGGGATAGGGGATTAAGAATACTTCCCACGGATTCCCTGCGTGTCGTAGAAGGCGACTAAAAGGGGAGGGAGCGGGGGGCTGGAAATCCTCCCTTCTCATTTTTTTATTTTAATTTTCCAAAAGAAGGAACAGAGAATTGGGCCAGGTGAGGGTATTCCCTCAAAGGCTCAGTCCTCTGTTCTTAACGCTACCTCGCTAATGCGGGAAATGGCGAATAGTTTGAAAGAAAATATATATATATATATATATATATATATATATATATATATATATATATATATATATATATATATATATATATATGGCACGGATTTTCAGGAAAAGATCACGTTATCAC
Organism: Panulirus ornatus; assembly: GCF_036320965.1. Classification (NCBI taxonomy): domain Eukaryota; kingdom Metazoa; phylum Arthropoda; class Malacostraca; order Decapoda; family Palinuridae; genus Panulirus; species Panulirus ornatus. The sequence goes on from NC_092224.1 coordinate 67,427,757, forward strand.
TCTTGACTGTTTCTTTTTACCGTGCGTCCTTCACTGGCGTGTGCGTGAATTCATCCCCGACATTCTTACCACCTTGGTAACCTGAGCCAACACACCTTCAGTTTGTCAGTCACCATCATCATGAAACACTCGTCATGACCAGATTTGATCATCACTTGAGAAGATCGAGAGTGTGACAGTACTTGTCTTCATAATTGTCACTGATGTGTTCAGCGTGGATACTTTAACAGTACCTGTATCAGGACCTGTCCTGCTCATTGTACGAATCGTCTCTCCATCATTTTTTTTTTTTTCTAATGTTGGAGGCTGCAGTTACGGACAAACGTCCACATCAAGGCCGGGCCTTCATTGAAATCTAGAGAGAATAATGAAACGGAAGAAGAAAAGACACGGGAAATTATCTGCGAATTTTTGAGAGAGTGAAAAACCTGTCTTGTGAAATGTGCCAGGTCATAGTTATTGGGAAAGACATGAGAGGGTAAAGGAAGGCAAAGCTTCGACGTGTAAGGAAAGAAGCAAATATCAAAAGAGGCCCTACCCTTGCGTTGCCGACGGCCACACAGTAATCTATGACGCGGCATCTTGCCGAGTATTGCATGGTCTAGCTTGTGGTGTGGACACACAAACCAGAATCTTGACTTACTTGCATGTGTCTCCGTGCACTGGGGCTACGGAGGACGAGGAACATGTGTCTAACTGAGTTACATAGGGTCACATTGATACACAGATCACGTAGACCCAAGATCCAAGCGATTTGGTCTGGCCTCAAACTTCACTGAATAGGATGCAGTCCCCTTGAAAGCAGTGGAAGAAAAGGACAGCAAAGCAGTGTGAGAGAGAGAGAGAGAGAGAGAGAGAGAGAGAGAGAGAGAGAGATGTTAAACCAATGGGCTGTATATCTTTACCGCCCTAGGGAGCGAGACTGAAGGATTCTAGTGTCATAGGATCGAGAAGTTGTATTGAGAAAGTTGGTTCACGGATTGTGGATGATTCCCTCAATCACAACTTCAGATACACCTCTGTTTGGCCAAGGGACTGGGGCTATCAGCAGGAGATGGACGGGATAGTTGTGGTAAACAAGGCGTGGGATCGTAGGAAAATAAGCAAATAGAAAAAAGCCTAACCCCCATATTTGTAAATGGCTTAGCTAATCTTTATTCTTTCCCTTTTCTTGTAACACTATCTTTACCGATCGAAGTTTTAAAGTAAGATAAAGATTTCTCCTTTCAAGTAAGTAGGATGGTTTCCTTGGCATACATCTTGAAGACAGAACGCGACCTCCTCCCGGCTCTTCTGACAATCTCTGTGAGAAAACGACCATTTTTCTTAAAAGACACCGCTCAAATCCTGGCGCGAGATGACACGACCCTTGAACACGACGCGACGACCATGGAACACGACGGTATGGTCCCTGAACACGAGGTATGAACCACTGAACTCGAAGATGCATTATCGTAGGACCCCTGAACACGACGGAACCGTCTATGAACATGGCTATGCGACAGACTACGACTCGAGCACAAACTACGACCCTTAAGCACAAACTGCGACCCTGGAGCACAAACTACGGCCCTCGAGCACAAACTACGACCCACGAGCACAAACTACGACCCTCGAGCACAAACTACGACCCACGAGCACAAACTACGACCCTCGAGCACAAACTGCGACCCTCGAGCACAAACTACGGCCCTCGAGCACAAAAAATACGACCCTCGAGCACAAACTGCGACCCTCGAGCACAAACTACGACCCTCGAGCACAAACTACGACCCACGAGCACAAACTACGACCCTCGAGCACAAACTGCGACCCTCGAGCACAAACTACGACCCTCGAGCACAAACTGCGACCCTCGAGCACAAACTACGACCCTCGAGCACAAACTGCGACCCTCGAGCACAAACTACGACCCTCGAGCACAAACTGCGACCCTCGAGCACAAACTACGACCCTCGAGCACAAACTACGACCCTCGAGCACAAACTGTGACCCTCGAGCACAAACTACGACCCTCGAGCACAGTGATGCAACCCTTTACCCACGACGCCACGACCCTTGAGTATAACGGTGCGGTGCTTGTGCTTGGGTATGTATGATGGCCTGGCGTTTAACCAGACCGCTTTAAGAGATCAGGTCACGACGACACCAGACGCAGGGGTTGTACCGTCGTGCTCAAGGATTTAAGACAGGAACTGACGACATCCCTCGGGATCTCTCCACGACACACACACACACACACACACACACACACACACACACACACACACACACACACACACACACACATGGGACGCACCATCTTTGTCGTTGTCCACAAGAAACTGCCGGATTTTTACGAGCTGTCGTTATCTGCTATCTACGAGGCCATTCTCGCCTTCCCCTTATCTCTGGACACCTTGTCCTGGGCCACACGTGAGATGCCCGGACCCACCTCAGTACACGGGCTGGGCAGTGAGGGAGACAGCGACATGGGAGCCGGAGAAAATGAGGGAAATAAAGTTGTAGGTGGGGGACGGACGGAGAGAGAGAGAGAGAGAGAGAGAGAGAGAGAGAGAGAGAGAGAGAGAGAGAGAGAGAGAGCCCATGAGTGGGATGAACCTAAAGTACAGTTTTTAATGAAGACATGAGTAAGAGATAGAATGATGTGTAGAAATACATTACACAAAGGGAACGTGGTAGAATTAGGGAAGCAGAGTCCCAGTGAGGTATATATAACACTGGTGGGTAACACAGGTAAATGATATTAAGACAAAGAATAAGGAAGGGATGCAATATTTACCCGAGAGGAAGGCGTGATCCGGAGATACGTATAGCGTTGAGGTCAACACAGAAAGCTTATGACAGCAGTACTCGATTCTTCTCTCTCTCTCTCTCTCTCTCTCTCTCTCTCTCTCTCTCTCTCTCTCTCTCTCTCTCTCTCTCTCTCTCTCTCTCTCTCTCTCTCTAAGCCCTGTTCTGATAAGGCACATCCATGTCTAGCGGAAGGGAGAGCAGTGAGAGCATTATAAGCTCTTTGAGTAACGTGAAATTGTCTTTCGGTAATGGAAGTGTTCACAACGCAGTTCTCCAACTGTGGATGGCGTGGGCGACGCCTCCGCGTCACTACCAGCTCCTACGGGTGGTCGCCTTGGGTACGTGCCTGCTGGGGTATCGGAGGGCAGGGGGATGCTGGGGGAAGGGCCAGGGGTGCTGGGGAAGCTTGGAGGAAGGGCCAGGGGTGCTGAGGAAGCTTTGAGGAAGGGCCAGGGGTGCAGGAAAACCTGAGGGAAGGGTAGGGGTGAAGGAAAAACTGGGAATAAGACGAGTAAGCTGGGGGACGGGTGGAGTTGTAGTGGACATATGCATGTCCCATCGCTAGTGCCTCTGGTGTGGACATGTGCATCATTAGCAGTGGGTCGAGTCTTGATAAGTCGCTCTATTAAAGCGCTCCATTACCTGTAGCTACAGCGAAGACTGCTGTACCATTACTTGTAACCACAGCGAAGACTGCTGTACCATTACCTGTACCTGCAGGAAAGATTGCTGTACCATTAGCATTACGTGTACCATATACCCACAACACGTAACGGTGTATACTCCCCCCCCCCCCCCCCCGGTACACGGTACACCAACTTGCCGACTTCGTAAGTTTACGAGAACCACCATCTGTATATAAACGGAAGACTGTCGCAGACATACCGTTACCCACGATGCTCTGTACGTCCTAAGAACAGCAGTGGAACGAACCAGTGACGTTTCTCTGGTACGGTATGGATCAGGGACGCATGAACAATGAACTCTGGAGAAGGTCGGTCTCTGGAGGATACGTTTGCACCCTTTCTCTTATATTCCCAGTTTGTGTTTCGACAGTTGTGTGTAGAGGGGAAGGGGAACACCATCTTCACCGCGTATAATCAATCGTAGACTACAAATTATGTTGGTGAATTATACTTTCAAATATCGCCCCTATTTCTAAAAGAGAAAAATTGATTTTGGTAACTCTTAAATCTAATGTACATTTTTTTTTTTTGCAAGTATGTTCGCGTATTTGCATGCAAATCTCCAGAACAGACACCAGCACAGACGTTGTGCGTAGAATCTTAAGCACATTACTGACCCTTCAGGTCAAAGGCAAGACCCTTCAGTATGACGCCAGCGACCCGTGAGCAAGACGTTATCACCCTTGGGTAAGACGGCACGAACTTTGACCTGACCCTGAAGGGTTAAGTCGAAGGCCAGGTCGTCATAACTAAGGGTCGTACCGTCTTGTTCAAGGAGCTAACGAGGTAAATTGATGATAATAAATGATAAGGGAGGACAGTAAAAACAGGAGGGGGAAGATAATGTACAGATGTGTGAGTTTTACCATGTGTGCTTATATGCATTGACGATAACAGGATAGCGCATGCGCGAGAAGTATGGTTCCTCTCTTTGCCCTTCGGTGAGGTCGAGTTATTTTCATAAATATATTGTTTTAACTTTGCTGGATAATGAATGTTGACACTCATTATCTGGGGTTCAGAACAGTCAGATGAGGCTAGTGGCAGAAGGTGTGACTGACCTGATGTCTTATCCTGCCACCCCTTTAAGATTCACTAAAGGGGAGGGAGCGGGGGCTGGAAATCTCCCCTCTTGTTTTTTTTTTTAATTTTCCAAAATAAGGAACAGAGAAGGGGGCCAGGTGAGGATATTCCCTCAAGGGCCCAATCCTCTGTTCCTTACGCTACCTTGTTAATGCGGGAAATGGCGAATAGTATCAAAGATATATATATATATATATATATATATATATATATATATATATATATATATATATATATATATATATATATATATATATATATACGTTACCAATCCAGCATTGATTTCTGTTTTTGCCACAAGACCTCAGGGGTTCTCGATTTCCCTAGCGCGTGAATCTGAGATCATTTGGTCGTGGATGATCATAAGTCATGACACTATCAGGCGTTGCATGATGATCGACCCGAGTCCGACGCGTGATGCTTGGCTCATCAAGTGAAAACGGCTGACGCTGAAGCGAAAAACGGAGATGATGGTATTCCACGTGAGGGCCGGCACAACAACGACCTGCAGTCAGTCTCGGTCGGGTCCCTCCTGCAGGAGCCATGCGTCAGGAGGCGTCCAATAAGGCCCTCGCGAAGACACAAGTGCGCCGGAGGAGTGGCAGTCCGGCCGGAGTTCCAGGCCCCGGAGGTCTTTGGTGGGCGGCGCACCGTCTTGAAGCGCCCGCCACAGGGGTGGTCCGACAAATTGTCCAGAGGAAGAACAGCGTTAAAACCACATGCCATTATGGTGGTAGGGCGGGGGGACGACACCACCACCACGGTGCAGGGATCTCCCGGGAGGGCACCAGGGGAGCGAGGAGGGCGTGTGGAGTGAGTGATGTGTGATGTGTGTGTGTGTCGGGGGGGGGGGGGCGAGATGTTCAGGATAGAAGGTGGGATAGGATGTTGAGGGTGGAAGGGGGACAGGTGGATGTTGTATGTGGAGGGGGAGGTGGACGCTACGTTTGGAGGGTTAGGAGTGGATGTGTAGGTTAAAAAAGAGGCGGTTTTCTTCGGTTATTGGAGGGGAGGATATCGTGGGAGAAAATGAGGAAGATATGTATAGAGGGAGCAGGAGAGGAGGAGGAGGAGGAGGATGTGACGAGAAGGAAGAGGAGGCCATGTAAGTAGAGGGAGAGTGCACGTTTTCGTGTGTAGTCGGATGGAGGAGGAGGATGGTGAGTGTTGTGTCAAGGGTGAGATCAAACGGTTGCTGTGTGGAGAGGAAGAGAGAGTGGTGTGTGTGTGTGTGTGTGTGTGTGTGTGGAGGAGAAGGAGATAATACTGTGATCATGTGCTGAGGAAAATAAGTCAGGGTTACTTGGAGACTAAAGGAGTAAAACATTTGTGTCAGTTTATGTGACACTGAAATTAATTTGGAAGATCTCTGTGTACCCCAAATCGTCCTTAAGAATTTTATTTTCGACACGTTCACACTCTTCCTTTCTCTTACGTTCATGGCTCAGGACTCTCAGCCATACAGCACTTGGGATTTCCATACCTTCAGACATATCCTTCTTTCCCTGATGATGATATGTCCTTCCACACATTCCTTCAGGAACTCAGGACCTTATCCTCGTCTTCCATTGTATAATTCAAGTCAGCCCCCGTGGTTCCACCCGCTGTCACGTCCACTCCAAGGTACCTGAAGCACTCCAGTTCCTCCAGGTTTTCTTCATTCAGACTTTCATTCAGACTGTCTGCTTTCATCTTCTTGCTGCAGTCCATTACCTCACTGTTGATCATATTCATTCTCAACTTTCTCCTTTAAAACGCACGCTTCTAAACCATGTTAGTTGCTTCAGGCATTTACCATTGGAGTCTGCCACAATAACCGTGTCATCTGGAAACAGCACCTTTCATGCCCCAACCAGACCTGCTCCTTCCTCTAAAACCCTCGTATGTACATACCTCCCTATCTAGCCCATTTTCATGAACAACCACAGTGACATCATACAGCTTTGACAGGAACTTTTCATCCTCCTTCCTTCCTTCCTGCTCGCACGCATGCATGGCTGCACTGTTAGTTTTGAAATACTTATTGTTTATAGATACATAGACGAAATATTTCAGTGATGGTCTGGGTGAAGGGCTTATACCTAGGGGTAGATGGAGGCCAGTATAGAGATTATATTGGGTACAGTACATGGTCATAGGAAGGTGGCAGTCTTTGCCTAAGGACCCACAGGGTCTCTCTTTCATCAGACAGGGAGGGAGGGCTAGGATACATCAGATACATGGTATCTAGGTACAGGTGATGCTGACAACAACATTAGATACGACATTTGTGTAACACAGAGCAAATTGGCTCTACTGGTCAAAACTCCTCACTACATTTAGTAACTTTCCACCTAACCCTCTCTACTCGAAGTACATTCCACAGGGCGTATCTGTAAAGTCTGCTGTACGCGACCGCCAGATACCACCTTCAGGTCACTCTCTTTCCTCCAGGTACTTTTTACATCATTTCTTCAAAGGAAGGAGTTGGTTCGCACATCCTGTACCTCTCCTGAAGCCACATTGGTCAGATGCTTTGTACACGACTCGGCCATCTCAGTCACCAGTCTCTTTACGTCTCACTACTACAACTACTGATACTACCACTACTGCTGTTGCTGCTCCTGCTCTTGATACTGCTGCTACCTCTGCTACTGCTACCACTACTACTTCTACTACTCCCGTTAATACTACTACCACTACTACTACTACTACTACTAATACTGCTGCTGCTGCTGCTGCTGCTGCTGCTTCTCCTGCTCTTGCTTCTCTTGCTCTTGCTGCTTCTGCTGCTACTGCTACTTCTACTTCAGCTTCTGCTACCACTACTACTACTGCTCCTATCACTACTACTACTACTACTACTACTACTACTACTACTACTACTACTACTACTACTACTATTACTACTGTTGTTCATGTTGCTAATGCTACTTTCACTGCCACTACTACCACCACTGCTGCTGCTGCTGCTGTTGCTACTACTACTACTACTACTACTACTACTACTACTACTACTACTACTACTACTACTACTACTACTACTGCTACTACCACTGCTACTACTACTACTGCTACTATTACTACTGCTACTATTACTACTACTACTACTACTACTACTACTACTACTACTACTACTACTACTACTACTACTACTACTTATACATGTGTTAAGTACGGTACATCCATAAATTCAATGATTTTACAACAGTCACTTCCATGTTATTACAAGGTGTGAGAGAGTATTTCTGCTGGCCAAGTTTACATCTTATATGTTCATTATCAACTGGAGGAACAAACTCGTGTGGTTATCTGTAGCTCAGCCTAGTCAGGCCACAAAAGGATCAAGGTGAGTGCTGATGCTCTTAGTAGAACCACATGTATTTGCTTCTCCTTGCGTTCAAACCTCTCCCCAACATCTTTCGCACCCTCCTCGAACCTGTCTCCTCCAAACATCGTTTCCCAACACATCGTCAAACAAACACACTGTGTATGTACTTTTTTCTTGCAGATCTCGTAGATAACCCCTCAAAAAAGGAGAGAATCTCCTAAGGAAACAACACTGACGGTATATCACTAGAAAACCATAAAAATATCCCTTCTCTAATCTTGACTGGCTGCAGGAATGTGTGTTATGTAAACAAAGGCGCGGCCATCTCGTTCCTCGAGAAACTGTGCGACACCGCTGTGCCATTATATTCTGTCCACCACAGTTTGTCGTACATTCAGTTTCTTAAAGACTTGTGGATATGAAGGTCTGAAGGTTATCTGAACTGGAGATTTGAAAGTTATGACATTCCTCTGGTGGATATACGAGTAAGTGTTGGCCAGATAACTCCTTTTGGCACGACGTTACTCTAAGCCCTTGGGTACGACACTTGAACACCACAGTGTGACCCTTGGTTATGATGGCCTAGCCTTTGACCTGACCCTCATGGGTCGGACCCTGTGTTCAAGAGCCGTACCTTCATGCTCAAGGGTCGTACCATTGGTTGTACGGTTGAGCTGAAGGTGTTGAGGAATTAAAGTCAAACTGAAAATTTCGGATGTAATTATTACATGATTGTTTTGCGTTATAGGCAAACGTACGAACCAGCCAGAGTGCCAGGTGCCGTTTTACGCAGGGCTGAGTGGGTATATGTCATGTCATGGGACTAGCACGCCTCCTCTGTCATTCAGGAAGGTGCTTGTCATGTCATGGGGCCAGTATGTTCCTTCTGTCATTCAGAAGAGCGCGTGTCGTGTCATGGGTCCAGCACGCCCTCTCTGTGTCATCCAGGAGGGCGCGTGTCGTGTCACGGGTCCAGCACGCCCTCTCTGTGCCATCCAGAAGGGCGCGTGTCGTGTCACAGGGCTGGCACGCCCTCTGTGTTGCCCAGACTTGCGTGGAATGCTGTCCACACGCCCCGCGGGATTCTAAGGTCAGACCTTCTGGGAGACTTTATGTGTCTGTTTTACACCACCTGTTAACGGGGCGATGCAGTTGTCAGACTACGTCACTCGCTTATAACGCGAACAGAGCATTTGTTTGAGCGCGTCTGTTACCGTCGTAAACACAACGGGGTGACCCGTTACCAAGACTGCAGCCGGTGCGCACGACTTTGCGACCCTTGAGCACGACGGCGCGACCTTGAGTACGACGGTACGATCCTTGAACACGACTGCACGACCCTTGGATATGGTGGCGTGACTCTTGTACCTGACCTCTACTTGTGAACGGTTACGGCATATAATTTTCCATTTTGATTCGTGGCATTTGTCCCGTGGGCGGCGAGATTACTATGCACGCTCCTACCCATCCAGTGGGCGATGGCGCACAAGAGGATATACATAGTGCATATTAACAAGTCTAGGGACTCGGCCTCAGTGATTAAGTCACATTACAAATTATATGAAAAGGAGTGGGCAACAGTGAATGTGTGATACGACACTGTTACACTGGAAGTGAACTGTTTACAAAGGTTTGAGCAAACAACAACAGTTGGATCAAGCGGCAAGGGACAGAACAGCAGAACACTAAGAACGTGAAACATGAATTCCAGGAGGAAACTTGAGCAAAACCATTTAGAATCAAGAGGAATCGAGATCAGTGTCATCTGATCCATCCACCATTATGATATCTTGGAAGAGACACTCGCCTGCTTGAGGTTACATCGCGAGGTGAAAGACATTTTGGCAAGGCTCTATCATCGTCAGTTGACGAACAAGAATCACAACCTCTTCAAAGAACTTCTCGCTTCATAGGAATCTGTCCTGTCCCTGCTGCTGCTTGTAGCGCAGCCTTGAGCTGCAGGAGCTTCCAAGATAAGGAGATTTGGGACTGTATAATATATGAATATATAACATAAGAATGTTTAAAGTATGAACATGGGAACTCTAGACGACTTATGCGAAATCTTGTAAGAAACAGAAATGTCGTCGCCAACAATAATAATACGGCTAGGAAAAGTTTTATAAGAAATTCTGTCACTTCTGTGAAGGGTTGTGTGTACAATGTCCCATGTAAAGAGTGTGATCAGTTTTATATTGGTCAAACTGGTAAGGTTCTTAATATCAGCGTTAAACATTAGAATGGTTTTAGGTATGGTCCAGAATCCAATCCCCTCACCTGTTGTTTTAATGTAGTCCTGACGATGTAATGATACGAAAGCGCTTGACAGTTCGTATTCTCCATGTCTTTGTGCTTTTACCTGTATCTTATATACACTCGCTACTTGTGTACTTTTTGTGTATGTATATGACTCTCCCAGCATAAGGCTCCACCGCAAGTGAAAAGCCACCTTTGATGAAGCTGTGTCTTACCCCGTGGGAGTCCATAACTTCCCTGCTGTTGGAAGTATCGCAGCCCTGGAGCTGCAGGAGCACCTGGTGAGGGGTGTCCTCGAGTAACTACACAACCCTTTCAAGAAAAAAGGGTAGGAAAGAAAAAGTAATCAAGGACTCCACTAATGTGAGTGAGACACTCGTCTTTACGGGATTTATCTTGAAATTCGCCTGGCGGCTTTTGCAGGAACCTGCCCCTGCCTGACCCCCCGCTGACCTCAGTCTTGGTCACTGACCTGGGCTTGACCAGCGGAGGGAGCCACCCGCTGGTTGTGTAAAACCTTCGTTCCAACGGTTTCTGCTCTCTCTCCTCTCCTCTCCTTTCCTCTCCTCTCCTCTCCTCTCTCTCTCTCCTCTCTTCTCTTCTCTTCTCTTCTCTTCTCTTCTCTCTCTCTCTCTCTCTCTCTCTCTCTCTCTCTCTCTCTCTCTCTCTCTCTCTCTCTCTCTCTCCCTCCCTGGCACACACTTGTCCCAAGAACAATTGTTACACCTCCCTTGCGACCCAGCTGCCTGACCTAAGCGACCCCGGCTGACCTTGGGTGACCCCCTCGATCACAGGAGAAGGCCAGCCACTTTTCTCCCATTGCCTTTCCCTTACAGGGGCTCCCCTTAGCACGCCGGAGGTCCTTCCCGCCCCTCACAGCTGTTTTTATTCCTCGTTTTTGGGTGGCCGTTGGGAAAAGCAGATCACACGCCCCCAAGGGTAGGAGGAGGAAGGGGAGAGGATGAAGGAGGGAGAGGGGGAGAATGATGAGGATTAGAGGAGAGGGAGAAAGAGGAGACAAAGAAGGAAGAAAAGAAGAGGGAGAATGAAGAAAAATAAGACGAAGAAGGAGAACTGAAGAAAAGAAGGCCAGAATGAAAGACAGACAAGGATGAAAAGAAGGAGGAGGTGAAGAAAAAAACGAAGAAGAGGTAGAAAAAGAAGGCCGAGATGTGAGCAACAGACGAAGATGGCATCAAACAATACACCAAGACTTGCTCCTGTAGGACGAAATGTAACCCGCTACTGGCTCCGGAAAAGAACAAAATATCATTATATTACTTGAAATAATCTGTTACCTGGTGATTTTTACCAGCCAGTATGTCATAGGATCAAATCCAACAGGGTAACGGGTCAGTCAAAGTTATCACAGGACTTTATGTCATGAGGGGAAAAAGTAAATCCTTTGAGGGGAAAATTCTTCCTGATATCTTAAAAATCTCAGGTTGGCGTGACACAATTGGACACAAGACTGACCTCTTGAGTACAACGGTAGGACCTTCGAGCACGGTGGCACGACCCTGGAGCACGATGGGATGACGACCCTTGAACACGACAGTGTGACCCTGAAAACACGACGACGTGGCACTGTAGGGGTCGCTTTCCCTACTTGTCTGTCATTGTCCGTCGGACGTCACGCTGATTATTCGTACAATTTTGATATTAGTTTCAAAAGATTTTAGAATAGACACACACACACACACACACACACACACACACACATACACACACACAACACACACACACACACAACACACACACACACACACACACACACACACACACACACACACACACACACACAAAGTGTGTGTGTGTGTGTGTGTATGTGTGTGTAGACAAAGCGTTACAGTGAAATTACAGTGATAGTATGGTTGAAGAGTACAAGTGTAGGGGTAGGTGGGGGCCAGCAAAGAGCGTACAGTGGAAACATTATACCGTGCGGACATTGGAGGATGACAAATGGCCATGTGTTGTACCCACTGTATACTCTGTGTACAGTTGTATCGGTTATTCCCAGCATCACAAGAGCTGCATTGCCTATATAGGACCCATAACTCTAGAATTTGCCTGTCCCTGATATAAAGTCTTAACCTTGTACTTAACCTGGCTAATAACTCTTATGAAAATTCTACCTTTGGCCTTAATACAGACGGTTTTTGATATTTTCCAAACATTTATCTCGACCCATTTTACATTTCGCTCCTATTAGCTATGATGCAGTACAGGAGATACAGGACTGCATGGAACATCCTTCAGGTATGATAATGAGTGTAGACATTAAACCTGGGAGTCCTACCTGGGCTGTTTTAGTGAGTAGGAGCGACTCTTCCCAACCCTGCAGCGTTCGAGGTCGCTCCTGAAGACACTGGTGATGAAACTGTTACTTGAAGGAAGGTGGTCCCATCTCCCCAGCGACCCGGGAACCTTATCTCTTCTTCCATTACGATAGTTCACTCACTGGCCCCTGTGTCATGTAAGGCGTGTGAGGCGAGGTCTGCCATCACCGTGGCCAGGGTTCGAAGCCTGGGGCCTGAACTCCAAGGCTGGATCCATAGGATCGGCCTTTACTATTGCATGGTAATCACACTTTATTGTTTTTGAGTTAATTCTGTTTCTTTTGATAGCGCTCATGACTGCATGATATTGTGCAAAACTTTATTGTGTTTACTTATGGGTATGATATATTTTTCTTTGTGGTAGCATAAAAACAGCTTGAAATGAATAGAAATCTTAAATTCTGAAACATCTCCCTAAACTTTATCACGTTTATGCACGAGTTATTCGTACATGAATATATTTTGACAAAGCTCACATATATGAATATATTGACAGAGTTCTCAAGAGGATATGTCAGTGGGTTAAAGATAAGAAATGATGGATAGACAGTATTGTTCTCTCAAACAACAAATATGGAAATAGTTACTCACGAAAATAAAATTCACTGGAATGATTTCAGCTACAGTAGAGTGGTACAGAGAAACTGCTTTTCCTCCCCCGTGTTTGCGAGATAGCTTGTGAAGCGTAAAAGTAACCCGATCCCCTTTTTTTCACCAGTGCTCGGAATGTCCTCACTGGCCAAAGAGAAAAAAAAGGAAAAATAATGGCCCGCGTGTTGGTTCACATCTCATACGTGTTACGTTCTTGAGCACGAAGGTGCTACCTTTCAACACAAATGGCATGACCTCCCGAGCACGGTTTGCTGTTGATGACTCGGCCTTTGACCTGACCCTTACTAGGTCATGCTAAGGTCATGGGGCGATCATACCGTAGGGTCGTACCGTCGTGCTTTGAGATGTTCCATCATGCTCAGGAGGAGGGGGGGGGGAGTGGTGTCGTACCGTCCTGGTCAAGGTCACATTCCATCGTGCCCAAGGGTCGTACTGGTGGGCTTAAGGGGTCAAAACACACACACAAGCACATCAGAGGGTTGGGGGAAGGGAAAACACACACCCGGGCTGCCGGACAAACACCTTCGCGAATAAACAAATGCAGCTCGGTCACAAGAACCACCACTGCTGCAACCCAGAAGCAACGACGTGCAGCGAGACCTGACAGTAACAGCACACAGCAAGGGCTGACGGTAGCGCAGCGTGGGCTGACAGTAACAGCACACAGTAAGAGCTGACGGTAGCAGCACGCACTGTGGGCTGACAGTAACAGCACACAGCAAGAGCTGACGGTAGCAGCACTCACTGTGGGCTGACATTAACAACATTCAAGAGCTGTGAGCGACAGCACACAGTAAGAGCTACAGCAACTGCACAAATCAAGAAGTGACAGCAGCAACACACAGCAAGAGCTGACAGTAGTAGCACACAGTGTGGGCTGACAGCAGCAACACTCAGCAAGAGCTGACAGTAACACTACCAAGAGGTGAGTGGCTGTGTGATGGGTGTGGGAGGGAGGTGTTAGAGGGTGTGCTTGGTGGGGAATGTGTTTTTATGTGTGTGGGTGGGGAGTATTAGCGGGTGGAGGCGGTGGCTGTGCGTGTGAGTGTGGGCGGGACCATTAGCGTGTGTGTGTGTGTGTGTGTGTGTGTGTGTGTGTGTGTGGGCGGGAGAGCCAGGTGACGTCGGCCCCCATGTTTGTTGTGTTAGGTCTGGCCAGCCTCACACCACCTGCAGCCGCCTGCCGCTCCAGCTCCCAGCTCACCAAACACTCGTAAATCATCGCCCCAGCTCCGTGTGGGGCTTCGGGCGCGGCTTCTGGTTATCGCCCTGCGTCTGATTACATACATCTTCCACCCTGATGGCTCATTAGAGGGGTTCATTCTAATGATCTGGGTGTAAAACGCTCGGAGGAATGTTTTAATTACTGTAATCTGATTACGCCCTACAGTCTGATTGCTCTAAAGAAGATTTATTTTAATAACATGGTAAAAGAAAAAAAAAACGATTCAGGAGAATGTTTTAATTATTGTAAATCTTGGTGGAACTTATGAATTACTATGTCCACTTGTATATCAGTGTTGTACACTTGAGACACTAAATACAGTGAACTGCGTTATTTTCGTAGCGTTGAATATTCCTGAATCAGGAACAACTTATCTTGTATTTGTAATGAACGGGAAGGGAGCCTTACACTGGTTAGGTCTCATCTCTTGTACTTAGACTTCTGTTTGCTATTCACATTTACAATTTTACTGTTCAGTTTATTCATTTCATCCAGTGCTTCTACTATATATGACTTCTTTACTTTTTTACGTCTTTTCTAACAAGTTTCTTGCTTAATATCTTTATCTATAGCTTTTGGTTGTTTTGTCCTTGTTTTTTACGAGACACTCTTCAGTGTTGATATCATCACACAGGTTTAAATACTTTAAAAAGTTGTGATCGGTTCTTTCGTCCACAGTGAACAGAATTAAACCTTTACCTTCTCCTGTGTAATTCACCTCTCTTACTTGCAGTATGTTTGTTCTCCTCTGGACTCTCTTCATCAGTTCTCTGTGCTTCATCAAGTGCGGTAACAAACTTGGCCTTACTTATGGTGTGAACAGCCTGGTGAATAACTTATGGACCAGCCGTGAGTTCCTTTCCTTTACTATTTACTATTCTCCTCAGGTGAGACTCTGGCGACAGTCTAGGGACGATGTTTACTCCAAGTCTCTCTAGAAAACGAATTCCTGCAGCTTATCTCCCTCTAGGTGGATATCGAAGCCTCTTCTCCTCGCGTCGGATCCTCTTTGCTTTACATGCACTGGGGTTGAGTTTCATCAACCATGTATCAGACTAACTTTAGAGTGTGTCTAGGTCGTCTTCGCCAGTCACCTGCTTGAGGACCTTGGCATTAACCATATATAGTCGGTTGGTGTCCAGTCCTTCTGGTGAGTCATTAGCACGGATCAGAAAGAGTTATGGTCCCAGAACAGATCCCTGAGGTACTCTAGTAGCGCCCTGAACTTATTTCGATAAGGGTTCCCTGACATGCTGCCCTTTGCTCCCATCCTCTGTGATCACTGTGTATGTGTTACACGGGGAGTCTTACACTCGTGTTGCCCTATCTCTTAACCTTGTGAATGTGTACCAAGTTTGTACTTTTTTATGTTTAAGTATGTATGTGTACCATATTCTTACACACACACATGCATCATAGCCAGAGGCAGATACCCATTTATTACCTGCCGCCTGTGAAGGCTGAACACCTAGTCTGGTTTTGGGCCAACAGCTGCGCTCACGATTGGAACCTACGTGGGCCCTAACCTGAGTGGTCCCAAGCTGACTCATAGCTGGTGTGTGTATGTGTGTGTGTGTGTGTGTGTGTGTGTGTGTGTGTGTGTGTGTGTGTGTGTGATTCAGTATCTTTCATTACCTTTTCGTTTGTTCATATTTGTGTATTCATTTATCAACACTTTTGAATAAATGATACACCTAAAAATCCGTGAACTAGGTAATGATTTCGCTTTTCCCAGGATGAATGCTCCCCGCCTTCTCCTAAGTCGGTCTCCAGGTAAGAAAAAAATAACAATTAAGAAAGCCCAGCATCAGCGCACAATGGCAAGCCTGTGGTGAAGTTAACCCCCTTGAGCCCCTTAGTAACGCGTGTGTTACTGACGTGACAGCGGTAACAAGGTGTAGGATCAAGTGGCCCTCTTGATACTATCATCACAAAAGGGATCAAAAGGCCATTAGGCCATCAGCCTCTGCGAGCCACACACACACACACACACACACACACACACACACACACACACACACACACACACACACACACAATCACCTTTTGATGGATGCTGAAGACTAGAGGATTACCTGGGCTCATAATCAGGTGACCTTTCTAAGTTCTCGTTCTAGTGTGTGTGGAGTTTATAGGTTCCGGTACTCTGGTTTGCCTTTGTATATAAGCAACAGTGCCAGTAAGAATGGTCTCCATTTTTACCCAAGTATCTGTGGACCCTCTGGTTCCCTGTCCGTACATAGACCCGCGTGAAACTCTCATTTGTTTACCTGGGTGTGTGCCATACCCATAGTATCGCAGACACGTCTTGTGTGTGTGTATATTAGCGTATATTCTCTTTTGAATTTGGCTAACTCAGGCGCCCGCGGCCAGTCGCTCTGACGCTCTCTGGTGTGAAATACAATGTCTTCCTTGTCGTTTCACTGATGGGGACGCGAAGTGGAGGTCGGTCATTTATTTCTTGTGGTTTGTAAAACTAACAAAATATTATGACGTTCAGATGTGAAGGGCATTCTGTTCTCAGAAGCCAGGGTCTCGCCACCAAGTCTTAGCTGTAATACATTAGCTTTAGGTATTTTTCCTTTACGAAACCTTTTGAGACTGAATGAACATTCACGAAGACAGTATCAGAATATAAAGATCGGTCTAAGCATGAACTGTTGAACAGAATATCAAGAAAAAAATACAGAATTAATCAGTTTGGAGGAAAGAACAAAGAATCAGGATACAAAAATCAATCTAATCGTAGATCATCGAACAAAATATCAGCAGAACATGATTATTAATCAGTTTGGAAGAAAATATCAGTAATTTCTTTCAAAATAACTAAAACATCGTGTTACGATCTTTGTCTTTTTTTTCTCAGCCTTGGAACTGTTTGGAGACTGGTAACCACAGCTCGTCCTCTCTCTTGCCACATCTCCCCACCTCCCTTATGGCCCTCACGGGCACTCATGTAGTGGTGGCGGTGACAGACACTGGCCACTCGGCACCCCCTGCCCGCCTACCCTCCCTGCCACCTGTGTGGTGGCCGCCACACTGGGACCTCAACACTCTGCCTCCCGATCTAGGGACAGTAAGAAATAAACATCGTCCCATGGACTCGGAGAAACAAGCCAGATCTTCATATTTTTCTTTAGAAATCTCATTACCGAGAAGGTTGAGGAGAGCAGTGCTAGGTTTTGAAGATGGCTACGCTTAATAGAAAAACAAAAGCAGGCAGAGGGATACCATGGAGAGGTCTGCAGGGGCCTATATGTGGATAGGGAGCTGTGGTTTCGGTGCATTACACATGACAGCTAGAGAATGGTTGTGAGCAGATGGGGCCTTTTCTTCGTCTGTATCTTGGCACCTTCTCGCTAGCTCGGGAAACGGCGAACAAGTATGAAGGGGAAAAGAAGGTTAAGAAACAAAAAAAGTTACGATTAGATGTGGAACATGTACAGGGTGGTTCAGGAATGTATTACCAGTCTTATGGAGGTGTTTCGAAAAGATGGCGAAATCATGTACAAAAACATTAATTTTATTTTGCTTTTTTAGATATGCAGATACATGAATTTTACAGACTGAAGAAAAATGCGACTTTGAATTAAGCAAATATGAATGAAGGTGACACTAAGTTTTTGATAGTGACGCATTCCTACGTCTCGTGTGCATCACCCTCACGACACTGCATCTGTGGGTACCAACATGCACTGAAGATGGACGTGTTTATGTTTTGCCACTGCGATCGTCGCCCACTGTCGCTATGTTGACTTCGGCTCTAAAACTTCGACGTTATCTACCATTGTGGCAGTAGCAACAGACGGTTCCTAAACTCGTCGGAGTGTAAGCCTTGAAGGGATGTTCAATGTGAAAGAATTCTTCAAACTTCCTTTTGCCAAATGTTAGACATTCGAGCACTTCCATCAGTGATGCCACTCTTCTTCATTCAATCCTGCAACCACAACTGTTTGATTGAAATTCATAATCGCATGTTCAGTTAACACCCCATAAGATAACTGGTAACATATGTGTGTGCTGGCTGGTGTCCTGTGTATATGTTACATATAGTGTTTATACCAGTAGCTGCAGGGTAGTGTCTGGAGGTACAAGCATGTTGGGAGCATTTCACTGTTTTGCCACCACAGTTGTGAAGCATGACAGGTGCAGCAGCTGCTGCCCCTCCACGCAAATCATAATTCTGCCGCACTGGAAGTAGATAAGGAGAGATACGATCAGATATTTTTTTTTTTTTTTTTCCTCTGTAATGTTGTCAAGTGGGTAGGAGCCTATGTTTGACTCGTCGAGTGACCGACCACATTCACTCACAGCAGCGCCCATGATTAATAGATTCTTCTTGTACCCGGGTCAGTACTTGTGGCAGAAGGATGCTGAAAGCATCATCACCCTGATACAGCTGAGGTCAAATTAGCCTGACATTTATACCTCGTGCAGTTGAAACGGTCGTCTCGTTGGTTTCCTGATGGATAGCAGTTGATTTATCATTTCTATTCAACACAAGCACGAGAGAGGCTACCATAAATAGTCCTTCAGTCAGCGTCGCTTGCCAGGTTCATTAAGTAACCGACCAATAAAAGCTCACACTCGCGCAGCTGAGGCGGTCTCCCGCATGTAAATAAACCCGAGACAAGGAGGCGTTTCTCCTGGCCCGCTGATGGCGGGTAGTTCGCAGTTAGCGCCGGCGTTAAGTGTTGCTGATGGATGGTTATGATAATGGAGTCGCAGGGGCTGTTTGGTTTGTTAATGAACAATTCTCACTTAACGTCAAGAACCAATACGAGGTGCTTACAGCGGCCCAGGCAGCTGGCAAATGGACGCTCGCTATCATAATGGCAAGAGGGATTTCAGAGCTGCGCTCGCTCACTCTGCCTTTCCAGATTCATCCTACACACTGTGTACCTAACCTAGGCTTTTTTTTTTTTTTTTTTTACAATCACCATCATAGAATTTGTACTTAGACCAACCTTGACACGCTGTGTTTCAGTGTCCTGTGTTACCCTGCTGAGTATTAGATCTGTGACATTATCACTATCCGTCCCACTCTGATGGATTGAGGACCCGCTGGGCCCACTCGGGCCCACCTGTCACCCCACTGTTGATCTACTGTATCCACAGTACGTTCTCTACTTGCTTCCATTTACCCTCTACGCCGTTCACCCATGCTGTCTATCACTGAGATGCAATGTTAGTGTATACACAGACAAAGATTTTATATCCTTTCATATATCTTTCTTATTCCCCGTTTCCCGCGTTAGCGAGGTAGAGCAAGGAGCACACGAAGACAAGGCCTAGTTTGCTCACATCCACTCTCCAGCTGTCATGTGTAATACACACCCCTACCCATGACCCGGCTCCACAGACCTTTCTGTGGTGTCCCACGGCTGCTTTTTATGCCATGGTTCAGTCCAAAAATGACAGCACGTCGTCCCCTGTATACCGCATCAGCCCAGTTCACTCTATCCTATGCACACCTTAAACACTCTGGGTATAGCTTATGGCAGCAGCCTTGGGGACATGCATGTGACCCTTGAGGATGAAGGTGGCTTAACTGCCGCCGCTAGGCCTGAAATCATATGTTTAGTGTGGATGCCTCGTGGTCATGATTCTGAAAGGGTAATTTAAGTCTCCTTGAGCATGACGGTACGATCACTGAACGTGATGGCACGATCAGTGAGCACGACGGTGCGATCATTAAGGACGATGGTACAATCACTGACCACGACAATGCGATCACTAAGAACGACGGTACGATCACTAAGATTGACGGTACGGTCACTTAGATCGACGGTACGATCACTGAGCTCGACGGTACGAACGATGGGTATGTGGCTTGTTCCTTCAGTCATCACACACCCGAGGATCACACTGCCGTGCTCATGAGCCGCACCATCGTGCTCTAAGGTCGTACTGTCGTCTTTCTCAAGGGCCGTACTGCCGTGTTCTCCTTAAGGTACGTATCGCCGTTCTCAAAGGATCGTACCCTCGTGTTCAAGGTACGTATCGCTGTTCTCAAAAGATCGTACTGTCGTGCTGAAGTTACGTATCGCCGTTCTCAAAGGATCGTATCGTCGTGCTTAAGGTACGTATCGCCGTTCTCAAAAGATCGTACCGTCGTGCTCAGGGGTTTTTTTAATCATACCGGGGATGTGCCACACTGGTGCCTCACCATCGTACCGGAACCCGAGGATAAGCTGGTTGAAATCAGCACCACATCCCACATACCCGTCTCTGTCACTACAGTCAGCCAGCAGCGCACTCCTCCCTCCCTCTTCATAGGTATGTGTTCACCTGACCCCAGGGATGACCTTGCACGTGGATGACCCCCCGCCCCCGGTTGGTGACTTGAACTTTCGCGTAGTTGATCCCCGGTTGACGTCAGAGTGCTTTGGTAACTCTCGGTTGACGTCATTACCGGCTAGGTGACTTTTGATTGAGGTTCTAGAGTGGCGCACACACACACACACACACACACACACACACACACACACACACACACACACACACACACACACATACATTATCTGAGTGAATGACATGCCTGAAGGTATGGACTCCAACGTGCATATGTTTGCAGATGATGCATAGGTCACCGAAGTGAGTGAAAGGCGAGCAGGATGGCATATACTTACAAGGGGATCTAGACAGCCCCTTAGATTTGGTCGGATATATGTATGATGGAATCACCTCGAGCAAATATAGCGAGGATGGGACAATGGGAAGCAGACCCCACTGTGATCATTATCTAGCGGGATATGTACTTCAGGGTATTGTAGGTGAGACAGACTTGGGGAGTCAACATCTCCCTCAACATGTCACCAGAGTCCCACATAAGGAGAACAGCGAAGGCGAAGAAGATCAGAATAGCTTTCAAGTATATGGATAAGGATATGCTGAGTAAGCCTTTATATCCTACGTAGGACCAAAACTAGAGTATGCTCCTCGGGTTTAGTCACTGTACACAAAAGAAATCCAAAGAGCTAATAGAGAAGGTTAAGAGGAAGGCAATAGAGATGATACTAAAATTAAGAATGCTAAGTTACAGGTAAAGGCTAAAGGCTTTAGATATGCCCACCTTAGAAAAGAGAAGAGTAAGGGGTGATCTGATCACACCCTATAGTTTTCAAAGCAGATCGATGATGTGGACAGAGTACAGGTTTCTCGAGAGGAGTAAAGCAAGTATAAGACGTAACATGAAATTAAGCGAGAAACTTGTTCAAATGGTGAAGTTAAGCACTTGTACAGCATGAGAGCAGTGGATGACTGGAACAGAATGACTGAGGATATGCTTAATGCAGAGTGCATGCATAAGTTGACGAAGTTGTGTGATGTTAAAGTTCAAGAGATGGGATCCCACAAGTGTAGAACTCCCTACCCGTACAGTACAAATAGGGGATCACACACACACATACACACACACACACACACACACACACACACACACACACCGTATAGCAAAGGAGGTGCCAGTAATGTCAGTCATGGATTTGAAACGGAGTATTTATCAAGTGTGTGCTTCAACGTGTCTGTGGTCCTGCTTTCAGTTACTGTAATTGGTAAACGATTCCTTATGTTAGCAGTCTTGCTGATGAAAAACTACTTCGTCTCATTAGAGGTCAAACATTTACCCACGAGTAGCCATTACTAAGGGTGATACCAGACGAATCTGTCTTTAAGAAGCTCGTTAGATCGAGATGATCAAAGCCTTTAATGATGACGTACACTGGTATTAGATCCCCCTCTAAACCTTCCCTTGTCTAAGCTAAATAGATTTACTTCTTTATGTCGGGTTTCATAAGAGTTGTTTCTCAGACTGGGAATCATCGTGCTAGCTCGCCTCTATGCTCTCTCCATTCTGTCTTGTGTTCTTCCTCAAGTTGGATGACCAACACTGAACACAATATTCCAGATGGGGACGCACCAGTGAGCTGTATAGGGTGAAGATAATTTCCTGTGACTTAAAAGTCGAAAGTCCTACTACCTATGAACCCAAGAATTTTATTTGCCCTTTTTCCACCGCTTCTGTGCACTTGGCTTTAGGTCACCAGAGATAATTACTCTCAAGTCCTTTTCCTCACTGACTTGTTGAAGTTCAACAGAATTCATGTTGTATCTTCCCTTTTCATTTTTACTACATACATATGTAAACCTTAAACTGCTTGTATATAACACACACACACACACACACACACACACACACACACACACACACACACACACACACACACACACCTTGCATTTAAGCAAACATATGAAGAGATAGGGAAGGGGGGGGGGTGCGCTACGAGTATAGAACTGTCTTCCCTCACAGTATACATGGGTGATTACATTACTGTGCCACATGCATCGTGGATGACTGCCATGCACCTGACCACCCGGTTTTCCCCACGGTATCTTGTGTGTGTGTGTGTGTGTGTGTGTGTGTGTGTCGGCTTGCATATGTGCACTAGTGTTTGTGTAAGCTGAGCGAACGGGAGGGTTTGGCCTCACTGTGAGTGCTGTGGCTCCCCCCACCGGTCCTTAAATACCCCCTCCCCCTGCCTTCCCCCCCCCCAAGGCAGATCCGTAGCCCTCCCTTACACCCTTCCCCCCCTCCTCCTACCCCACCCTCCCCTCCCCCTCTTTCCCGCCCCTGGCGGCGACCCCGCGTGACACTCTCACCAAAACAGCGGCTCGGGTTGCCTGCTACATTCCAACGGTCATCGGTCCTTCTGTGCTGGTGACGCAACCCCTCGCCTGGCCAAGCCGATGTACATGAACGTGTGTGTGTGAGTGTGTGGGTGTGTGTGTGTGTGTGTGTGTGTGTGAGTGTGTGGGTGGGTGGAGTGGTTGTCTGGTTTTGAGGGTATAGTGACTGATGTAAATCCTTGAGTACATCTATGATGGCATACGTGAGCTTCTGTGTGTGTGTGTGTGTGTGTGTGTGTGTGTGTGTGTGTGTGTGTGAGTGTGTGTGTGAGTGTGTGTGTGAGTGTGTATGTGTGTGAGTGTGTGTGAGTGGAGTGGTTGTGTGGGTTTGAGGGTATAGTGACTGATGCAAATCGTTGAGTGCACATTTGACGGCATACGTGAGCTTCTGTGTAGAGAAGGTGTTTACAAATACATGCTGTGCAATGCATCTGGTTCAGAATGGAGGTCTGCTTGCATCCATGTCTATATAATGTACGTGATTCACGTGTCAATATATAAAAGCTTTAGGGTGTATTTTTAGTTGAGTGGCAATAACGGGAAGTGTGTGTGTGTGTGTGTGTGTGTGTGTGTGTGTGTGTGTGTGTGTGTGTGTGTGTGTGTGTGTGTCACACGTGGGGTCTTCTCTCTATCTGTCTCTCTTTATGTCCACTAGTCAGTGATGGTCACCATACAACATATACACACTAGTGTATGGAGCATCATTGCATCTGTTCAACTCAAGAAATCCCCCAGCTAATGCTTTTCGTATCATTGACTACTTTTTTTTCTATTTTTTTTCTTCATGAAACCTAGTTTCGTGATGCTCTTGCCATCTCCATTTGTATCCTGGATGATATGTGTTGTACCACGCAGCTGTATAATGTTTCACTCATATGTTCAGCAGATGGTATACAAGTTCCGGTCTGTCCTTACTGTACACTTGAGTGATGTTCTTTGATCTTACGAACGATTTCCTGTCTGAAGTGTTTGTTTCCAGTGGATGTCTTTAAACCGTTCTGATAATGCATTTCTTTTATTGTTACAAAAGCTATATATATATATATATATATATATATATATATATATATATATATATATATATATATATATATATATATATATGAACTTTTTGTTTTTGTTAATTGATGCATTTAGATGTGGTAAATATTTCGATGATGTTTTTAGCCTGTAGAGGATATGAAAAAAAAAACTTTTTGACTTTTTTTTTGCCCGCAGAGCGGCCAGTTAATTATTGTGCTCTCCTGCCCGTCCTGTGGACGATGGCGCTAAAATGGATACGATCACATAAGGTCTAGCTAGGGTCTTGGTAGACACCAAAATGTCGAAGGTGCATTAGTTTCTAATTGTGGAGTGTGATCTATAGCACCACAGACATATCTAGGTGTCAGTCTGTTTGTAATTCATAACAAAGTATATGGAACGTAAGCTGTCTACGAAAGCTAAACGAAACTGACTGGATCATTACCGTAGGTCAAGTAAGGATACTTTTCAAGCGTCTTGGATAATACGTTGTTGTGGTCTCGAGTGTCTTGCATGTATTTTGTACTGGTCGGTAAGAATTATCACTAAATTGACTTACTCTTACAATGATCAAGGAGATGATGTTGCGGGGTGTGAGAGTAACTTTGTTGGTAAAGTCTGCATTTCCTCCATGCATTAAGAGGATGGGCAAACTCCCGTGATGATCTGTAGACCAGTTTGCGTTTGGAAACATTTATGATTTACGTCAGATCATGTTCAGCGGTGACTGTGTCGGCGTGACTAACGGTGTCATCTTTCACTTCCAGTTGAGGCTGCGACTGAAGCAGTGAGATCTGGGGGACAGAGGGGAACCCTGATGTTAAAGGGATTGGTTACCCGTGGGGCAGGATAGTAGCGGCTGACTAATACATGGTACAATTCGCGAACATCACACATTTAGAAACCAAGAAATGGAGTCCAGAAGACGTTTTTTGGGGGGATGAGTTCGTTGCAAAAAAGAGTTCTTTGTTTCGTCTTCGTGTGAGTGCCTGGAGAAGGAGGTGTTTGATAAATATTCACAAAGTATATGAGGCTCTTTTTACATAGTAAGAATCAATAGTTGGGTCACTCCACTTCAAGCAACGGAGGTCAAATAAGGAAACTAGAATATCCATAAGGAAGAGGAGCCAAGCTACATGGGAATGACTGCAAGGAAAGAAAGCCTTCTATATGCTGGAGGAGAGAGAGGGAAGAAGAGAGAGACGTGATTGCATGGATCAAGTTCCTTAGCAGACATGACACTTTCGACGTTTAACGGTTTTGAAACACGGAGACACCGATCATCCAGAGGATACAGCGAGAAACTGAACAAGAGAAGAATCAGAAACGACTGTGGTAAACAAGCTGTGGACAGGTGAAACAGTCTACACCAGGAAAGTGGATGTGGGTGTAAAAAAAAAAAGAATTTAAAAATCTTGGATAGAGAAGGGTGGTAGATGAGGTTGATGGGTGCGAAACTTCTCCTTTGTAATCACATAGAGGTGCTGAAATGTATTTGTCACACACTCGTATGAATACATAATCGTACACGCACTCGTCCTCACATACGCAAACACACCCATAAGTATACAAACAGACTGACACCTATATATGTCTGTGGTGCTTTAGATCACACTCCACAATTAGAAACTAATGCTTCTTTGACATTTTGGTGTCTACCAAGACAACGCTAAGATGCACATGGTCTTCGGTAAATAGATGATTCGTGCATGATACATTATGCGAAGACCTCATCATCTTGGTGAGTTACAACGCCTGGAATAGTCCAACAGCAGGCAGTGGGAGGTGATGACCAGTTTGAACAAGTACACTCCTTCCTTTTCCTGGCTTAAACATCTTTCCCTTTAAAGATTTCCGTAACTTGTTGACTCGCTTCGTCAACATCTCTAGTGGGGACTCCAGCACCGCCTGCCTCCCAATTTGTCTTCAAGCCCTCAAGAAGCATCTCTAGATACTATAGAGGAATTTGATTTAGTCAGATGGTTGGTTGCACAGCCTCTTTATGAAGCGTTCGGTTATATCCATTAAATTTATATATGACATTTAACATGATGTTCACCCTTGAACCACCATATTCCTTTTTACTCCATCATCATCGCCTCTTTTTGACAGGCAGAATGGCCTCCGAACTAGAAGACTCAGTTTCTCGGTAACTTATTGCTCTCGCCTGATCGAAAGCGTACACGCTGAAAGTTTTGTGTGTGACTCGGCTTGCGTCGACATCACAAGCCCAATCCACCCGCAGCAGTTTCATAACATGATGACCTTTTTCCACTACCTCACCAGCTTCCTTGATTTTATCAACGATCGTTTACAAAAGCGTAAGGACCTCTGGTTGCTATCACCCTCGTCATCTTCACCCATAACATGATCAGTCAACAACGCCTCATCATTCCAAGGTTTTTCAGTCTTCCCTGGTAAGCTCTGTCTGCTTCATGGATCCGAAAGGGGACCATCATCTCCATTATACAGCCCATAGCCTGTAACATTCTGCTGGCCTTTTAAAGAGGAGACAGAACCTTTTCTTTGCCTCCTCAGTCTCATCGCTAATGTCCTAATAGACACATCAGAATATCCACTCAGCGACTCTAGCACTAATAGTGTAGTAGAAAACAGCTTCCCCGCCGCGTTTCTTCCTCGAACGCCCTCAGCAGCCTTCAGAACCTGACTACCACTAGCCAGCCTTGCCAGCTGTGTCACAATCAACCAGAGCAGAACAGTGGTCGTGCAGATCAAACTCGTGGGGTGTTGACCCCAGCCAGGTTACGCAATACGCCAAGTTCCTCGGGGTCACTTCAGGCAACAGACTGAGCTGGAAAAAATAAACGCCAATACCAATATCAAACCACTTGAACTTTCTCCTCCACTCGAACTTCAGGACGTTAACACAACTTTTCTCCTTCCTAAACCTCTCAGCCTTGCCTCGCACAAACCTGTCTATTCAACCTTTCGTAAATTGTGTTTACGCTTCCACCCTCTTACATTTATCATTTAATCCTCTTACGTTTCTCACCTATGCTTTTTCCCCCCACCAGTTCCTCCTCAACCACTAAACAACAGAGACTCAACAAAGCTTGTATCTTGAGGTGGTCAACATACTGCACTGACTCTCCCAACACTCTCCTCCACATTACCTGGACCTCATCCCACAGTGCGAAGTAAAGTTACCACAACCTCCTCGTCACCGTTAACTTGTCACCTGAGATCACTTGTCCCCAAGTTGCAGTTCGGCGCCCCAATGACATCCAGCTCATCCGAGCTCCTTAGAATCACTAGAAGAAAGTCGTACCCAAGAATTGTTGGTATTGTATTTTCTTTGTATGTTTTCTGCTTTTGGAGACAATTGATTCAGTAAGCCATTGTTATTATTATTGTTATTATCATCATTATTAATAATATTTTTATTATTATTATTATTATTATTATTATTATTGTTGTTGTTGTTGTTGTTATTGATGTTGTTGTTATTATTATTATTATCATTCACTCATAGATAAACAGTAAAGTGAATAGGAAATGATACATATTCCATGGAAACACCACATTAATGATAAACAGCTCACTTTTATTTAATACAATGTGTTTGTGTAGTGAGCGAGTAAGTCTGTCTGTCTAGTATTGAACACATGACTTCGTTTCAGTTCTGAGGAATGTCGGCGAAACAACGAGGCAAATACTTAGAGGGTATTAGAACCTCAACGTACATGGTGGACACACGCAAAGACAAAACAGTCAAGCGTGCGCTCACGTACTCCTTACATTATAGCCACGACATACGTAACCTTCATGGATGTAATGACACAAATAGTACTCTTATCTTCTTCTTCCATTGCCCCCCTGCTTTCCCAGTCCCTGCACTCCCTGCCAAGCAAAAATGAGTATTGTGCGTAAAATATCTGACGGTGATGATTTCCCAGAAGTCGATCCGTCTTAACACTCTATCAGCGATGTATATCCTCGTGTGACCTGATAACCCAGGCAGCCATTATTCTTGTGAGTGTTGAGGCTCCTGACCTGACACTGTGGCCGTGGGGTGCCACAAGGGGCGTTGGCACCCCGGGGAGAAGGTCACCAAACCCCCAGGAGTGCACCGCACTCGGGGTCACAGGCTGTAAAACACTCAAGACTGCTGACCTCTGTTCCACTGGGGGGTGATGGTTACCCCCCCCCCCCCCTCCCCTGCGGTTGGTTCACCAGTACCCTGGGGAATCTTAGGTCACACACACACACACACACACACACACACACACACACACACACAATTTTCTATTTCTTATTCCATTAACGGATTTCTTTTCATAGCTTCCTTGTGTCCCCAAAAGTTATGGCTCCAGTCACGTCTTCTCACTCAGTCAGTCTTCCTTGCAGTGCCTATAATCCCTCCCCCTCACTCAACCCTCACACATCCTAATGCAAACATTGCCATTGAGGCTATACCCTCATGATGCAGTATTACGTACATGACTGCTGTAAAGTTAGTAAATCTAGAAATGATTATTTTCAAGCAATATGACACATCCAGCTTCGATCATTACTGGGGTAATTGGCAGCCACTACCCAGGTGGTAAACCTCAGCAGATTTGCTGGGTGGATACGTCGCACGGGTAAGTGGCAACGTGTGAGGATTAATTTTCATCCATAACAGAGTTTCACCTCAGATACGTGACAGGAATTCCAGATGTGGTGATTGTAAACACCTCATTTATCATACACACTGGGATTATAATCCAGTCATTGTTCTTCATTCTTTGTTAACAGTTTAGCTACTGTTTAACTTGTTGCATGATTCATTCATTGTTATCCACTTCTTATAAATTGTTAATTTATCGTGTATCTTGTAACTTGATCATTAAATCCTGAGTCCCTGGACATTCCCCGCTCTCTGTATCTCCTTTTTGCGCTGCCAGCCGCAGGACGGGCAGGAGTGCACGATAAACTCGATGCTTCTTGCGGCTAGTGGAAAATAGGTCATACAGCGCAGTGAACAGTCGTCAACATTGATGGCAATATGATTTTCAAACATGCATCGCATGAGTATGGTATATGGGGCAGGTTTTGTGAAGTGCGCTGCAAAGTGTAGGTAAGGCGTGTTTTGAGTGCTTGATCTATATACATACCCCCGCTAGACTTGGAATGTGTATGTAATGTAGTTCCTCGTCAGTTAAGGGACGGGAAAGTACCTAAGCTCGTCGCTGTTCAATTGTGTACGTCGCTGGATGGTTGGGAGTGGCCTGAGGCTCCGTGATGAAGCAAGGCAGGTCTGTACTGCTGTCTGTGTGTCTGATAAGCCTGTAGTTTGGGTTCGTCTCCCACACTCACCCCCACCCACCCCCACCCACCCCTCTCTCTCTCTCTCTCTCTCTCTCTCTCTCTCTCTCTCTCTCTCTCTCTCTCTCTCTCTCTCTCTCTCTCTCTCTCTCTCTTTCTCAGAACCTCCACCATCGTAGGACAACAGGGTCACTGGGTCGGTCTGTTGTTTGTTAATGGCTGCGACGGTCATTGAAGGCTTGTAGATAACTTTAAAAATACTTTATTCCGATATTAGTAAAGGGGAGTGTAAAGGGGAGGAAGGTATTGAGATAATGGTACCCATTCATGAGACAGAACACCGTTGCCCTAGGCAGGCTGCAGCACACTAGGGAGGCTTTACGTCTGATGTTTTACAAAAAGAAAAAGGAAAATTAGTTCCTCGTGACGTATAGAAAACAGACGCTACATTCGTGCCAATAGTGAACATGACGCATTCGTTCTCAGATTACAGCCGGGAAAAGTACAGTGACTGATAAAAATTATTACTGTGATGCTACAAGGATACACACACACACACACACACAATTATAAATAAATGAATAGATAAATAAGTATATATATATATTTTTTTTTTTTTTTATTATACTTTGTCGCTGTCTCCCGCGTTTGCGAGGTAGCGCAAGGAAACAGACGAAAGAAATGGCCCAACCCACCCCCCATACACATGTATATACATACGTCCACACACGCAAATATACATACCTACACAGCTTTCCATGGTTTACCCCAGACACTTCACATGCCTTGATTCAATCCACTGACAGCACGTCAACCCCGGTATACCACATCGCTCCAATTCACTCTATTCCTTGCCCTCCTTTCACCCTCCTGCATGCTCAGGCCCCGATCACACAAAATCTTTTTCACTCCATCTTTCCACCTCCAATTTGGTCTCCCTCTTCTCCTTGTTCCCTCCACCTCCGACACATATATCCTCTTGGTCAATCTTTCCTCACTCATCCTCTCCATGTGCCCAAACCACTTCAAAACACCGTCTTCTGCTCTCTCAACCACGCTCTTTTTATTTCCACACATCTCTCTTACCCTTACGTTACTCACTCGATCAAACCACCTCACACCACACATTGTCCTCAAACATCTCATTTCCAACACATCCATCCTCCTGCGCACAACTCTATCCATAGCCCACGCCTCGCAACCATACAACATTGTTGGAACCACTATTCCTTCAAACATACCCATTTTTGCTTTCCGAGATAATGTTCTCGACTTCCACACATTCTTCAAGGCCCCCAGGATTTTCGCCCCCTCCCCCACCCTATGATCCACTTCCGCTTCCATGGTTCCATCCGCTGCCAGATCCACTCCCAGATATCTAAAACACTTCACTTCCTCCAGTTTTTCTCCATTCAAACTCACCTCCCAATTGACTTGACCCTCAACCCTACTGTACCTAATAACCTTGCTCTTATTCACATTTACTCTTAACTTTCTTCTTCCACACACTTTTCCAAACTCAGTCACCAGCTTCTGCAGTTTCTCACATGAATCAGCCACCAGCGCTGTATCATCAGCGAACAACAACTGACTCACTTCCCAAGCTCTCTCATCCCCAACAGACTTCATACTTGCCCCTCTTTCCAAAACTCTTGCATTTACCTCCCTAACAACCCCATCCATAAACAAATTAAACAACCATGGAGACATCACACACCCCTGCCGCAAACCTACATTCACTGAGAACCAATCACTTTCCTCTCTTCCTACACGTACACATGCCTTACATCCTCGATAAAAACTTTTCACTGCTTCCAACAACTTTCCTCCCACACCATATATTCTTAATACCTTCCACAGAGCATCTCTATCAACTCTATCATATGCCTTCTCCAGATCCATAAATGCTACATACAAATCCATTTGCTTTTCTAAGTATTTCTCACATACATTCTTCAAAGCAAACACCTGATCCACACATCCTCTACCACTTCTGAAACCACACTGCTCTTCCCCAATCTGATGCTCTGTACATGCCTTCACCCTCTCAATCAATACCCTCCCATATAATTTACCAGGAATACTCAACAAACTTATACCTCTGTAATTTGAGCACTCACTCTTATCCCCTTTGCCTTTGTACAATGGCACTATGCACGCATTCCGCCAATCCTCAGGCACCTCACCATGAGTCATACATACATTAAATAACCTTACCAACCAGTCAACAATACAGTCACCCCCTTTTTTAATAAATTCCACTGCAATACCATCCAAACTTGCTGCCTTGCCAGCTTTCATCTTCCGCAAAGCTTTCACTACCTCTTCTCTGTTTACCAAATCATTTTCCCTAACCCTCTCACTTTGCACACCACCTCGACCAAAACACCCTATATCTGCCACTCTATCATCAAATACATTCAACAAACCTTCAAAATACTCACTCCATCTCCTTCTCACATCACCACTACTTGTTATCACCTCCCCACTTGCGCCCTTCACCGAAGTTCCCATTTGCTCCCTTGTCTTACGCACTTTATTTACCTCCTTCCAGAACATCTTTTTATTCTCCCTAAAATTTAATGATACTCTCTCACCCCAACTCTCATTTGCCCTTTTTTTCACCTCTTGCACCTTTCTCTTGACCTCCTGTCTCTTTCTTTTATACACCTCCCACTCAATTGCATTTTTTCCCTGCAAAAATTGTCCAAATGCCTCTCTCTTCTCTTTCACTAATACTCTTACTTCTTCATCCCACCACTCACTACCCTTTCTAATCAACCCACCTCCCACTCTTCTCATGCCACAAGCATCTTTTGCGCAATCCATCACTGATTCCCTAAATACATCCCATTCCTCCCCTACTCCCCTTACTTCCATTGTTCTCACCTTTTTCCATTCTGTACTCAGTCTCTCCTGGTACTTCCTCACACAGGTCTCCTTCTCAAGCTCACTTACTCTCACCACCCTCTTCACCCCAACATTCACTCTTCTTTTCTGAAAACCCATACAAATCTTCAGCTTTGCCTCCACAAGATAATGATCAGACATCCCTCCAGTTGCACCTCTCAGCACATTAACATCCAAAAGTCTCTCTTTCGCACGCCTGTCAATTAACACGTAATCCAATAACGCTCTCTGGCCATCTCTCCTACTTACATAAGTATACTTGTGTATATCTCGCTTTTTAAACCAGGTATTCCCAATCATCAGTCCTTTTTCAGCACATAAATCTACAAGCTCTTCACCATTTCCATTTACAACACTGAACACCCCATGTATACCAATTATTCCCTCAACTGCCACATTACTCACCTTTGCATTC
The DNA here is from genome assembly GCF_036320965.1 of Panulirus ornatus. Classification (NCBI taxonomy): domain Eukaryota; kingdom Metazoa; phylum Arthropoda; class Malacostraca; order Decapoda; family Palinuridae; genus Panulirus; species Panulirus ornatus. Next base: position 67,460,368 of record NC_092224.1, read on the forward strand.
AAATCACCCATCACTATGACCCGGTCTCGTGCATCAAAACCACTAACACACTCATTCAGCTGCTCCCAAAACACTTGCCTCTCTTGATCTTTCTTCTCATGCCCAGGTGCATATGCACCAATAATCACCCACCTCTCTCCATCAACTTTCAGTTTTACCCATATTAATCGAGAATTTACTTTCTTACACTCTATCACATACTCCCACAACTCCTGTTTCAGGAGTATTGCTACTCCTTCCCTTGCTCTTGTCCTCTCACTAACCCCTGACTTTACTCCCCAGACATTCCCAAACCACTCTTCCCCTTTGCCCTTGAGCTTCGTTTCACTCAGAGCCAAAACATCCAGGTTCCTTTCCTCAAACATACTACCTATCTCTCCTTTTTTCACATCTTGGTTACATCCACACACATTTAGGCACCCCAGTCTGAGCCTTCGAGGAGGATGAGCACTCCCCGCGTGACTCCTTCTTCTGTTTCCCATTTTAGAAAGTTAATACAAGGAGGGGAGGATTTCTGGCCCCCCGCTCCCGTCCCCTCTAGTCGCTTTCTACGACACTTTTTTGTGATTTGACTTGTTTCTCTTCAGGGCTTTCCTAATGTGTCAGATATGTAGCCACTGTGAATCCAGGAAATTTTGAAGACAAATTTCCTATACAAAGGAAATTAAGGAAACTTTGAAGACATGTTTCCTGTACAAAGGACACTATATATATATATATATATATATATATATATATATATATATATATATATATATATATATATATATATATATATATATATTCCCTGGGGATAGGGGAGAAAGAATACTTCCCACGTATTCCCTGCGTGTCGTAGAAGGCGACTAAAAGGGAAGGGAGCGGGGGGCTGGAAATCCTCCCCTCTCGTTTTTTTTTTTCCAAAAGAAGGAACAGAGGAGGGGTCCAGGTGAGGATATTCCCTCAAAGGCCCAGTCCTCTGTTCTTAACGCTACCTCGCTATTGCGGGAAATAGCGAATAGTATGAAAAAAAAAAAAAAAAAATATATATATTCATACTATTCGCCATTTCCCGCGTTAGCGAGTTAGCGTTAAGAACAGAGAACTGAGCCTTTGAGGGAATATCTTCATTTCGTTAGGTTAGGTTAGGATATATATATATATATATGTATATATATATATATATATATATATATATATATATATATATATATATATATATATATATATATATATATATATATATATATGTGTGTGTGTGTGTGTGTGTGTATAATGGCCATGGTGTGGATCCAGATCTACGTCATGTGATGTAGCTACAGTGGAGAGAGAGAGAGAGAGAGAGAGAGAGAGAGAGAGAGAGAGAGAGAGAGAGAGAGAGACCGGGGGGATGGGGGGAATGTAATGTGGTAGTGGTGTTGGGGGCCATAATGAGGGAGTGAGGGAGGGAGGCAGCAGCAGGTGCTGGCGCCGTCCTCGGGGGCCGCCAGGAATGTATGTCTGGTCATCATCACACACACACACACACACACACACACACACACACACACACATAGCTTCCATTAGTCACTCTACACCCCTTACACCTCGTCTGTCAGCTGTGTACCCGCAGGTGTAGGAGCCAGTGGTAACGATCCATCTCGTGTGATTCGTCATTTCGGGTCTAGAGTACTCGGTCGTGTGCGGCTGGCTTGGGTTAGTACCGTGGGTGTGTGTGTGTGTGTGTGTAGGGGTGGGGAGGAGGAGGAGAGAAGGAGGATGATATAGCTGGCTCAGTTATGCCGGGTCTGAAAGCTGGCAACAACAGCAGGGAGGGAGGTGACACCCCCGCAACCTGAGCCTAGCGAGGCCCGCGTGCCGCCGCCACCGCCCCCGACTGGTTACTGCCTCTGATCCGCCCCTCCACACACCTCCCCCTTCTTCTCTCTCTCTCTCTCTCTCTCTCTCTCTCTCTCTCTCTCTCTCTCTCTCTCTCTCTCTCTCTCTCTCTCTCTCTCTCTCTCTCTCTTCTCTCTAATTTATTTTTCAATTTGCTTTATTCATTTATCTATTTTTTTCTTTACTCTTTCTGCCGTCTGCCAGTCTGCCTCTCTCTCTCTCTCTCTCTCTCTCTCTCTCTCTCTCTCTCTCTCTCTCTCTCTCTCTCTCTCTCTCTCTCTCACTGCGATGGGAGCAAGAAAAACGGACACAAACACACAGACAGACAGAAGAAAGAAGGAAAAGATACTTGATAACCGCCTCCCACAGTATGGGTTAGCAGCGCTCCATGAATTCATCGGCCTTACTGCATAGATCATACATGGATGGTTCATACCCATAACACGTGTTTCTCTTACCAGTACATTTCAACACTGAAGACTTATTCGTGTTCCAGCCAACCTAGTATGGGAATTTTTTTGTGCATGTTGAATCAGTAAAGGCTTCAGCCTACCTCTGTAACTTGCCTCATATACTCATGCGTCTGGTTTTAGAGACCAGCATGTTACATTCTGATCTCGTGGTGTTCAGGGCAAGTAGTGAAGATGAAGAACCAGGGATGATTAAACTGTCCGTGGCAGGAATATCTACCTGCTCAAGAGCGATGAGTATGGCTGACAATTCAGTTTGTAGAGTTGATGCTCAATTGTATATTCTGTTTTTCTCTAATCTTTTACCACTGGGCTGGATCACAATGGCAACAGTGCCTGCCCTCCCAGTGGCAGAGTCGCGAGAACCGTCAGTATAGATGCACTGGGCTATGTTATTGTCAGTCTGGAGTTCCTGTATATATATGTTCAAGAACATTGGTCATAGCTAAGTGTTGAAGGTGAAGATTATAAGTAATTAGCTTCTTGGGTGGATAAGTAGGTGTAGTGACGTCAGAGGGAGTTATCTGCCAGAGAGGCAGGAAATGCTGCTGCTTCCTAATCTTTTTAACAGATTATGAACACCAAACATTGTCATGGGGTTGGCTGTTATTTGGATCCGTTTAGATTCACTTGTACCGTGGCATGTAGGGTTTAATGATTCTTTAGAGACAACACTATCTGAATCATCAGGCAGATGTTTCAGTCTCATCCTAAGATTGATTTAAAAGTTTTAGGTCCTCAGTGTTGGGTGTATCAAGTTCCAGCCACATGTTGAGTGCTTTAGTGATTTTCGGGTTGTCAGGTATGATTCTCGAGGCTTCCTTTTGCCGTTTTTCAAGTTAGTTCATACCTTTGTTGTTATGGTGCATGGTGATCTATTAGAGACTTAATATAGACCAGATGCATCATTATGATAATTCTGATACATGCACCATTGTACCCTGCAACAACTGTAAGACCCAACCTGTAATATACGCCTCGCCCATGAGGGGGTGACGTGAATTCGGGAGTTAACCAGCTTGCCAGAGACGTGTAAATGACATGATGACAAGTTCTTTATCAACAGCAGAAAGGAGACTAAGACACCTCTTCGTCACTCTGTCTACAGACTGAATTACAAACACAAGGATCGTATTACAGGTTCAGAATACGAGAACCAACGTCATTATCTGTAGCTGGTGTGTTTGACTTGTAACAACGTGCGGATGTCTGGTTTTATGACCGCTCAGTACTCGAGACCCATAACATTCGCCAACATACCTACACTCCCGAGGTGTATCGGTTAGCGTTTCTGGCCGTGACGCATTCGCGGGCCGCCCAGGGTCGAGAGCATCGGTTCGAATCCTGGTTGTGGCAGTCGGTCAACAGTCAACCCAGCTGTTCGTTCATCCCTAGGAGTTGGTCTTGAAACGCGTCTGTGGCACTGCTTTCAATTGCTGTAATTGGCAGATCTTTTTTCCATGAACGAGTCTAAAAGAGAGAAGAATGGAGAGAGTTGCTTGGTGCCCCGGGTTCAGGTACTGGAGGCGTGAGGCGTCAAGTTGCGGGCGTGCGGGCGTCGGGTTGCGGGCGTGCGGGTCGTCTCGGCTGACTGGGCGTGATTAGAAGTGTCGTCCAACCAGTGTCCCGGTTCCCATGGTAACGCCTACACGCCTGCTGCTGCTGCTGCTGCTGAAGGTGTCACCGTAATTAGGTCCAGATGGGGTCGTGTATGTGTGTAATTACCTCGTGGTGACTACCTGTTTCTGCTGTATGGGGAGGGAGTTTTATAATTATCTATCGTGCCTTATCTCTTGAACATTCTCTGCTATCATACAACTTCTTATATATATATATATATATATATATATATATATATATATATATATATATATATATATATATATTTTTTTTTTTTTTTTTTTTTTTTTTTTTTTTTTTTATACTTTGTCGCTGTCTCCCGCGTTTGCGAGGTAGCGCGAGGAAACAGACGAAAGAAATGGCCCAACCCCCATACACACGTACATACACACGTCCACACACGCAAATATACATACCTACACAGCTTTCCATGGTTTACCCCAGACGCTTCACATGCCTTGATTCAATCCACTGACAGCACGTCAACCCCTGTATACCACATCGCTCCAATTCACTCTATTCCTTGCCCTCCTTTCACCCTCCTGCATGTTCAGGCCCCGATCACACAAAATCTTTTTCACTCCATCTTTCCACCTCCAATTTGGTCTCCCTCTTCTCCTCGTTCCCTCCACCTCCGACACATATATCCTCTTGGTCAATCTTTCCTCACTCATTCTCTCCATGTGCCCAAACCATTTCAAAACACCCTCTTCTGCTCTCTCAACCACGCTCTTTTTATTTCCACACATCTCTCTTACCCTTACGTTACTTACTCGATCAAACCACCTCACACCACACATTGTCCTCAAACATCTCATTTCCAGCACATCCATCCTCCTGCGCACAACTCTATCCATAGCCCACGCCTCGCAACCATACAACATTGTTGGAACCACTATTCCTTCAAACATACCCATTTTTGCTTTCCGAGATAATGTTCTCGACTTCCACACATTTTTCAAGGCTCCCAAAATTTTCGCCCCCTCCCCCACCCTATGATCCACTTCCGCTTCCATGGTTCCATCCGCTGACAGATCCACTCCCAGATATCTAAAACACTTCACTTCCTCCAGTTTTTCTCCATTCAAACTCACCTCCCAATTGACTTGACCCTCAACCCTACTGTACCTAATAACCTTGCTCTTATTCACATTTACTCTTAACTTTCTTCTTCCACACACTTTACCAAACTCAGTCACCAGCTTCTGCAGTTTCTCACATGAATCAGCCACCAGCGCTGTATCATCAGCGAACAACAACTGACTCACTTCCCAAGCTCTCTCATCCCCAACAGACTTCATACTTGCCCCTCTTTCCAGGACTCTTGCATTTACCTCCCTAACAACCCCATCCATAAACAAATTAAACAACCATGGAGACATCACACACCCCTGCCGCAAACCTACATTCACTGAGAACCAATCACTTTCCTCTCTTCCTACACGTACACATGCCTTACATCCTCGATAAAAACTTTTCACTGCTTCTAACAACTTGCCTCCCACACCATATATTCTTAATACCTTCCACAGAGCATCTCTATCAACTCTATCATATGCCTTCTCCAGATCCATAAATGCTACATACAAATCCATTTGCTTTTCTAAGTATTTCTCACATACATTCTTCAAAGCAAACACCTGATCCACACATCCTCTACCACTTCTGAAACCGCACTGCTCTTCCCCAATCTGATGCTCTGTACATGCCTTCACCCTCTCAATCAATACCCTCCCATATAGTTTACCAGGAATACTCAACAAACTTATACCTCTGTAATTTGAGCACTCACTCTTATCCCCTTTGCCTTTGTACAATGGCACTATGCACGCATTCCGCCAATCCTCAGGCACCTCACCATGAGTCATACATACATTAAATAACCTTACCAACCAGTCAACAATACAGGAAGTAAGGGGAGTGGGGGAGGAATGGGATGTATTTAGGGAATCAGTGATGGATTGCGCAAAAGATGCTTGTGGCATGAGAAGAGTGGGAGGTGGGCTGTTTAGAAAGGGTAGTGAGTGGTGGGATGAAGAAGTAAGAGTATTAGTGAAAGAGAAGAGAGAGGCATTTGGACGATTTTTGCAGGGAAAAAATGCAATTGAGTGGGAGAAGTATAAAAGAAAGAGACAGGAGGTCAAGAGAAAGGTGCAAGAGGTGAAAAAAAGGGCAAATGAGAGTTGGGGTGAGAGACTATCAGTAAATTTTAGGGAGAATAAAAAGATGTTCTGGAAGGAGGTAAATAGGGTGCGTAAGACAAGGGAGCAAATGGGAACTTCAGTGAAGGGCGTAAATGGGGAGGTGATAACAAGTAGTGGTGATGTGAGAAGGAGATGGAATGAGTATTTTGAAGGTTTGTTGAATGTGTCTGATGACAGAGTGGCAGATATAGGGTGTTTTGGTCGTGGTGGTGTGCAAAGTGAGAGGGTTAGGGAAAATGATTTGGTAAACAGAGAAGAGGTAGTAAAAGCTTTGCGGAAGATGAAAGCCGGCAAGGCAGCAGGTTTGGATGGTATTGCAGTGGAATTTATTAAAAAAGGGGGTGACTGTATATATATATATATATATATATATATATATATATATATATATATATATATCCCGTAATTATGTAAATTGCTTTATCTGTAGATGTTAAGAAAGCGGGTAACTTCCCTGAGGAGACTAGTAGTTACGTGCATCCATTCCTATATGTAGATAAGATGCCTCTATATGATGTGATGAAACGTAAATGATTATCCAGTTGAAGTATGGAATTAAAAGGTTCTTAAGGTACGGACAGACAATGAGTAACAACACAGGTATGAGAAACAATAAGAAACGTACCATGTGAACTCCATGGGCACGACAGTATGACCTTGAACACAGATATACGACCCTTGGATATTATGGGTAAAGGCCATGATTTCACGCTCAAGGGTCATGCCGTATTGCTCAAAGGTCGTACCATGGTGGTCAAGGGTCGTACCGTGTCGCTCAGAGGTTTTATGATGGTGTTCAAGGGGTCGTACCGCCAAATTTACCGTTCTTATCGTAGCGTTCGCGGGTCGTACCGTCCTGCTCGGAGGTGGTCGCACCATGGCATTCGTGTGTCACCCCATATGGTCGTCACCTTTACGTCACACACCGTCGTCAGGTACCCAGGGCCTCCGTTACCCCCCTGCGTTGGTCACCTTGTTACACACATACCAGGACGATACATATCAATAGGCTGTTTAACCCCAGGTCGAGAGAACTTTGCAGGAACCCTACTGGATAATCATAAACTTTCATGATAATGTGCAGTACATTTTATAGTATCATATGTTGATGCCAGTTGTATCATGAACCTAATGGAAAATGATTTGATACGATGAGGATTTTGGAATCTTTTCATCTGGAAACTCTGAAAGTAAGCCAGGTGCAAAATAAGTTTTAAAAAGAAAAATTAGTTCTTAGCCGATGGTTTATGGAGAAGTCTTAGAACCTCGGACTGATGTAGAGTCATCTGTTACCTACTATACTGCCTTCGTCACTGAGTTACCACCTGAATCTCTGCAAACACTTCACCCTTTATGTAACTTGTAGATCAGTCGTTGAAGCCCAGTCACTGGGCCTCTTGTGCTCTATGTATCTTCTTTTGCACCACCAACCGCCGCCACAGGAAGGGTGGGAGTGCATAGTAAGATCACCTCAGTAAAACTCAGTCCCTCACTCACCCGAGCCATGACCACCACCCTCAGGCAAACTTACTAACCAACTGGTAGCCACCATTACCTACTTACTTACCTGCACACCGTCACCTTCCAGCCTCCACCTGCCACATAAACCAGTATCACCCACAGGATATTTGATGCCTGCAAGAGATGACCCCTGCCATCCACCACCCACTAACTAATCTCTCCAATTTGCCTGTTGTAAATACTTTATCTGTTGTATACCATCTTACATGATCCAGTCATTGTTTGTTTAAGCTCTGTAAACAACTCCTTTACTGCGTAGATTGCTGAATGATTCATTCAATACTGTCCAATCTTTGTTATCATTCTTCTCAATGTAGGGCTTGTAATTCAATCTGTGAGGCCTCATCCCAGGCCCATTTACTTTTACGTTCTTTAGCCTCTATTGCGTCACCGTCCACAGGATGGGTAGGAGCGCACGGTAAATTCGCCGCTCTTATGGCGAAAATCAGAGTCACTTGCCGAACATCTCTTATCCACTTGAGTTATCGCCACCTAGAAGCCACCTGACGCACCCACCCCAGCCACTGCCACCCCACCTGACTCCCTGCAGCCGTGGTGGTAAGTGTTTCCACTCGATTGAGTTCTGGTGGTAAAAAGTGTAACCGTTCTGCTGTAAGTGGACGCCCGGCCAATGAGGACTGTCAGGCCAACCAAAACACGGATTCCTCAGCCACGGCCGCAGGAATGTGTGTGTATGTGTGTGTGTGTCTGTGTCTGTGTCTGTGTGTGTATGTGTGTGTGTTTCGGTGCTCGACGCCACAGTTGAGAAATATAATCAGGGCATCAGTGACAAGATAGCTTTACTCCCTTATCAGTATGAACCTGGGAGAGTGTGGAAGATGATAGCTTGTGTCCTTCAGTCGTGCGGTGGAGTTGAAATCTCGAGTGACGTAGGAGTTACTGTGGTGTTCCACAAGGAGACAGCTTACGTCCATTGAGAAAAGTGTCGGAGGTTTTGTTTTGTTTTTGCCATGGGGTTTCAAGTTCGTGTCTGTTGTACACTTGCGAGCGCCCATAGGATGGGTAGGAGTGGTGCATTAAGTTCAACGCTCTTGAAGCAGAACGTGGCAGATAGAAATATCATTACGTAACTACTCAATTGAGACATACAGTAGGTATGAGGGAGAGAATCACACTGAAATGAATATCCGTAAGGAAGATCCCAACTGACCCGGAAGGTGATTAACACTACAATCCTGCAGCAGGCAGATGATGTGCTCATTACCTTAATGATAGAACGGCATGCACACTTAACGACTGAATCCTCAGGTAAACTCATTCTGGACGCTGGGAACACGTACAAGGCGACACATGAAGCAATCATCCAGACAGTGTCAGTAGCCTCTCAGTGACTCTTACGTTAGCCACAAAACAAACAGCGATTTGATCCTGCGTCCCAGGCCGTCCAGTGGGTGGTGGTGTTGTGGAGGGTAATACCGAGTGCACAGGAAGCCCCGGACCTGGGTTGGCCTTAATGACTGAGGTATAAGTTACGTGGAGAAAAAATGTTACCAAGGATCGGGTAACACTGAATGGAATAATTAGTGATTTACTTTGTGACTGAAGTGTTTTCGAAGTTTGAAGAACAGTGATCGGCTTGTATCACGAGGTAAACTAAAAAGTGAATTGTTTACAACGGAGAAAGTTGAGGGAGAACGTTATTATGGATGAAATGATCACAAATGTCATGTAATATTCAGGAGGAAATTATCTCCGAATTCATCAAATCCATAAAACGAGTTCCATTTGTATGAAAAATTTTGAATTCTAACAAATATCATGTGTGTCCACCACTTATTTCGGGTACCTGGTGAATAGGGCCAACCTGCCTTTACGTCATTACTTCAGAAGTTATAGAACTAGAGTTAATAAGGCTCACTTATCTCGATGTCACTGCTACGAAAGTTGCAGAACTAGAGTTAATAAGACCAACCCATCTTATACATCACCACTTCAGAAGTTACAGAATCAGAGTTAATAAGGCTAAACTGATTCTGTCATTGCTACACAGGTTATAAAACTTGATTCATTGAGGCCAACTCCTTTGTATATCACCACATCAAAGATTATAGAACTAGTTAATAAGGCTAATCTGTCTAGACATTACTACTTCAGAGCTGATGGAACTAGAGTTAATAAAGTTAACTCACTTCGATATCACTGCTATAGAGGTTATAGAACTAGAGTTAATAAGGCTAACTCATCTCGGTATCACTACTGTAAAGGGTATAGAAATAGAGTTAATGATGCCAACCTTCCCCTTCGCCGCCGCTACAAGGTTATAGAACTGAAGTTAATGAAGACATGTTACCTTTAACATCACTGTGTACACAAGTGAAACATGCAGTACAGATAAGAACTTTTTTACCTCTTAATCATTTGATGAAACCTCAACACAAAGTAGCAAAGAAACACGTGAATGATTATCAGCAGAGTTGATTACTGTCACTTGTGAGAAGCAAATTATTATGTAACAGACGGCTTGATAGTGCAGTCATATATAGCACAGTGGCTCAGTAGGCAACGTCATTCTTCATTCAGTGAGATTCTGTGTTTGATTACACAAAAACGATACATTGTGATGACTGATTCATTTGCAAGATCAATGAGCAGTGGCTCAAAAGATTCTTAGTGCGGTCTAAAGATATCCAGTATCTAGAATCTATGCTCTAGAATCCAGTATGTAGAATCTATAGATGTACAAAGAAAAAGCATTTCAGTGATCGTATGGTGAAGGGCACATAACGGGGGGTAGGTGGAGCGTACAGTGGGTACAGCACATCGACATGGGAGGGTGACAGGTGGGCCCGAGTGGGATCCAGGGACCCACAGCCCCCCCCCTCCCGTCAAGGAGGAAGGAGGAGGTCTGGGATACATCAGATACATGATATACAGTTACAGGATAGTAAGTGATGCTGAGAGCAACGTGGGTAACAACATTTGTGTAATACAAAGCAAGTTTAGAATACATCATTCATGTACAGAATATATTGTCAACATTACAGTTACATGATACACACAAACAAATTACATAGACACTGAGGTGTGTATTTGAAGCAGGAAATAGTGTAAGTACAGTCTTAGAAGGCACTATACTAGGTCATGGAAGACAGTGAGTTACGCCGTGATTACGTACACGATTCTCCAGTACCTGCCCACAGCTACTGCCAGGCAGATATGTAGTCATTTCACGACTCACACCCTCCCCTCCCCCTCACGCCAACCCGCACCCCACCCCCTCCATCCAAGGGGGATGTGGAGGACATGTATAGATTTTTAGTTTCTTTAAGTGTTCCCGTCAAGGGCCGAGTAAGGCGACACCATAGCCCACTCGTACAGGGGTCACCAACTTGGCGACACTTGTGCCCTCTTGTAGATTACATATTTTAATCTGATCTTGATAACTAGATCTCTGTTTGATATACTGATAGAGATAAACTATACTGATTCAGTAAACGTAATGTATATGTACCTGTTTCGTTGCCTTAGGTGGCTGGTCTGGCCACGAGGAAGGGGGAGTGTGGTCTGGGAGTGACTGGCACCTCCCCTTCCCTCCCTCCCTCTGTAACACACTTCGTCCGAGTCTTGAAAATTGCTCTGTCACTTCTGGCGAACCTCCTCTCTTTTTAGCCGTCAAAACAAATGGTCTGATGAAACTCTGTGGTCGATCCCCCCACCCTCTCTCTCTCTCTCTCTCTCTCTCTCTCTCTCTCTCTCTCTCTCTCTCTCTCTCTCTCTCTCTCTCTCCGTGTTTCTGAAGGACTTGTTGGCTGTTGTTGAGGACTTCTGGCAGTGCTTCAGACGGTTTGCTACTTGATGTTGGGGAGGGAGTGTGGGAGGAGGAGGTGGAACTGGATGAGGCAGATGGCCTACCCTCGGCCCACGGGAGGCATGCTGATGGATGACTCGCCGAGGACGTCTGATGTTTGGGTTTACGGATGGATTTTTATGGCAGGGAGACTCGCCTTACTGCAGCCACCACCGCCGGTGAGGTTCCCAGGCGCCCGGCTGGCTTAGTTCAGTCGGTCGGTGGAGGAGGAGGAGGAGGTCTCCGGCTTGCTGCAGCCCGCGGCGGAGGCTTACAAGAACCGGCCCAGCTCTGATGTGAGAGATTTATCCTTTTCAAGTTGTTTGTAGTGAGTGTCCTTTTTGGGTTCGTTAATATTCTCATCACCATATTCTCTCTCTCTCTCTCTCTCTCTCTCTCTCTCTCTCTCTCTCTCTCTCTCTCTCTCTCTCTCTCTCTCTCTCTCTCTCCTGGAATGATATGATGATCCGAGACACACTCACACACACACACGCACACTTACATAAATGTTGTATAGACAATGACACATTCTTAGCATAGACCACATGTGACATGAATGTGTATTACGGACCTCTCGGTGGTGTAGTGGTTTGCGTTGGTCACCCAGAGTAAGCGCAAGCTTAGCCCGGGGTCGAGCTTTCTTGACTTTAAATCGTTGGCGCCGCAGTGAGCCAACACCCAACCCAGGTGCTCGTCCTCCATGTGGGACTGGTCGATTGATTTGCGCCAGGCTGATACTGGTGTGTGTGTGTGTGCGCGCGCGCGCATACATAGTTAGGAGTAAAGACATGGTATATATATACAAGGTCAAGAGATGGGGGAGAGGGGGGTGGGGGGCAGCAAGATCGTAAAACTCTCTCCTTGTAACACAGAGGGCTTCCTCCCGGCCGCTCGCACAGCAGTGCTGGGTAAGTAGTGAGACAAGCGCCAGCTCGGACAGAGGACGTGTGTGTTCTGTGTAAGGTGAGGCGGGTGTTATCACGGGCGGCACGCAGCCCCTGGGGCTCAGGTGCCGTCTTCAGCTGGCTCTCTCTCTCTCTCTCTCTCTCTCTCTCTCTCTCTCTCTCTCTCTCTCTCTCTCTCTCTCTCTCTCTCTCTAACTTCTCGACGTCCTTGTAGATGATGTAGGTCGCAATAAAATCTGTTTCTATAGGTGTGTATACACAAGTAGTAGTGTTTATAAGTGTATCATCATCAGCATCTTATGTTGAGTTGCCTCGCGGATGTATTTGGGGGAGTTTCCTCATAGTAATGATGTTTATATCACACTTCACGTGGGAGGAGGTGACACTGGGTGATGATGCAGTCGCCTCATCCCAAACAACCATTTATGGTCCCAAACATCCAGTTAAGGTCCCAAACATCCACTTAAGGTCCCTCTGGAGGGCGTTGCAAGAGCTGGTTTGGAGACAGAGAGGATTACGGCGTGTACTGGGAACTGAACAAGATGTCTCACTGCCATGAGAATACTGTAGAGTTCACAGTGGTTAGAACTAGACCAAGGGCTGAGTTTTGCTTGCTGAAAGTGAATAAGGTTGTTATTGCTACAAATAGCCTAGGCAGCGGCGGCCATACAGCAAGGATGCTTCAAGTATATATAAGCAGCGTGTTGTCAGTCATGGTGGTAAGCACATTGCCTGTATGTTCACATATCAGTCCCTGTAGGACGTAAGGACAGGGCTGACCCTGATGGCAGTTAACGTAATCAATGTAGTGAACTCTGATGCGCCAAGGTTTTAAGGCTACTTGTGCAAGATCTGTTGGTGTTAGTTAACATGGTGGCTGCTGCTGGTGTCGGCTAAAGCTGAGCCACCTGCGGTACCCTGGAGGAATTTTTATGGAGGAATTTTCGGACGTTGTTGTAATGTGTGGATGTTGGGTAGAATCATCTTTGGATTAAGCTGGAGATGTGTGTGATGACAATGGGTCGTAACTCAGTGGAAGACTATGAGGTTGAAGACTTCAATATTGGAGGCGTGTGGAGTCTTTCAGTTAGCGGGGCACCTTGAAATGTCTATATTTGTGTGGGAATGTGTGTGTGTGTGTGTGTGTGTGTGTGTGTGTGCGTGCGTATGCGAGTTTTACGGGGAGAGAGTTCTACATTCGTGTTGCCCCATCTCTTAACCTTGTATATATGTGCCATGTTTCCATGTGTGTGTGTGTGTGTAAACGTCTGTACTACTGAATATGTTTCTTTAAATGAGAATGTGCATGTACAGCAGACTGTTTGGAAGAGAGAGAGAGAGAGAGAGAGAGAGAGAGAGAGAGAGAGAGAGAGAGAGAGAGAGAGAGAGAGAGAGAGACTGGCGTGACGGTGGGAGATGTGAGGTTATGTTAACTTGTCGTCATCCCTTTTGGTGTCATCAGGACGACACTTGAGTGGTCTTCCGAGTTATCCCGCTGGGCTACAGTTACCCCCACCCCCAAATGGGTTACCGATACCCCCACCAGGGCCGGGCTATAGTTACCCCATTACGGCTGCGCTGCAGTTACCTCCCTCCCATCATACTGAGTTTACAGTTTCACCTTACCATAGCTAGGTTAAAGATACCACATCTAAGCTAGGCTACAGCTACCCTGACACAGCTGGGCTGCAGCTCCCTCAGCACTGCTGGGCTACAGCTACCTCAGCACTGCTGGGCTGCAGCTACCTCAGCACTGCTGGGCTGCAGCTACCTCAGCACTGCTGGGCTACAGCTATTCCAGTACAGCTGGGCTACATCTTCCCCAGTACTGCTGAGCTATAGATGCCCCATCTCAAGGCTGGGCTATAGATACCCCTTATCATGGCTAAGCTGCAATGTTACCCCCTTACTAGTCACTACTCATCTCGTGTCTTGCCTCACCTCCCGAAGGAATATTCTCAGCTGTTGTTAGAATTTCGTATTTGACCTCATCGTGGACGGGAAGATGACTGACGGGTCGTAAATATGTACGTACCATGGACCGACAGGTGACGCGCGTATTGTAAAGTGCATGATGAGCCAGCAGTCGACGTATGCCCCGTGAATGTGGATCATGGGTTGCCAGATAATGTATATACCGTAAATGTGAATGATAAAGAATGACAGTGCACGTACGTATATATACATCATGAATGTATATCATGGCCTGTTAATCCACGTATGTACCGTAAATGTGTATGATAAACTGACAGGTGATGGACGTATATATATATATATATATATATATATATATATATATATATATATATATATATATATATATATATATATATATATATATACCGTAAATGTGTATCATAGACTAACAGGTGACGCACGTCCCATAACAGTGTGTGAGGCGAGAGTGCCACATGGCTCTTACTTAGTGCCAGGTTGTGGCACTGGGTCCATCAGTCACACTTGCACAAACAAACCCCTCTAGCGACTTATGAAGCCATGACCGTGACCCGACCTGACCCAGCCTCTCTGCGGTCGGAATGTCTACTGCCCTCCTCGTTTATTGTTTACTTTACGATAAAAGAAGCAACTGTAAACAAGGAACATCGACGCTCCTACACACTCGCCTCTTATTGTATTGGAAGAGCAGACTACAAGGTCCCTCTTGTCCAAGGATTATAAAAGATTGGAGAACAGAAGGTAAAATAGGATTAGAGACGTGAGCGTCTGAGTGGGCCCAAAGCGCCTCTATCGGCGAGAGGATGAACCACCACCTTGGCTCCCGCTGAGGGATCCAGTTTATAAACACATGATGACAGGGGGCACAGTCGAGCTCCCTCACTCTGAGAAAACCTACTGTGATTGGCACCC
Organism: Panulirus ornatus; assembly: GCF_036320965.1. NCBI lineage: Eukaryota > Metazoa > Arthropoda > Malacostraca > Decapoda > Palinuridae > Panulirus > Panulirus ornatus. The sequence goes on from NC_092224.1 coordinate 67,475,621, forward strand.
TCGCCGGCACCTAAGTAAACACCAGGTCTAAAAACTGTGAACCAGCGGCCGACCCGCGTGACTCTGTTGGTAGAGGCAGGAGGGAGGGCAAGCGAGCGGGTCGACCCGCCTCCCGAAGATGATTTATGGGGGTCGGCTACACTCGGGAAGTCCCTCCCTCACACCCCAGGCTTTTCCCTAGGTCACACGTACGCTTGTGTGCACAGTCACATGTGCATAGAATTGCCCACAGTGTCTCACACGCACAAAAGCCTAGAACACAATAGCACACACACACACACACACACACACACACACACACACGTACACACACTGGTCAGTTCAGCAGGTAAGATAAAAAGCCCATAATTTACATCCGTCTTTCACCCCATAAAAGGCTGCTGCTAAATATTCAATGTTCCTCATTCGACATCCGAAATGTCAACGTCACATTCAGGGGACAATTATGTGAAAAGTTCACATAGCGTTTTGATTAGGATGACATTTGACTTAATGAAATTTTATGGATATTTTGGTGATTGATGTGAGCAATGATTAATTTTTCATCGTAACGTCTTTATGATTCATATGTCATATATTGGTGTATTATTGTATTATGCTTCCATGATTAGTTGTATGTGTCTATGTATTTTGCTGGTCTGTCTTGCCACTGCATTTTATCTGCAATGATGTTTTATTTATATACCGTCTTATTCTCACTCCGGAAAGAATAACAGGCTTGTATAGAGGATCACTAATTATGTCATTTAAATGATTCGTTTTGAAGTACAGAGAGAATTCTGAAAGGGAAAAGAAACGACAAGGAAAAGTATTTACTAATTTTTAAGAAAATGAAAAACCTGTCTTTTAAAATGTGTCAGGTCATAGTTACTGGGATAAACATGAGATGATAGAGAGTTTCGAGGTGTAAGGAAAGAGGCAGATATCAAAACGGCCCACCGTTGAGTCGCCGATGGACACAACAATCATGTGACGCAGCAGTTTGCCGAGTACTGCTTGATCTAGCAATACCAATGGTTCACTTGTCATGCAACTTGTAACTCAGTCACTGAGGCCCCACAGTCCCCGGACCCTCTGTGAACTCTGTACCCTCTTTTGTTCCACGCCCACAGTATGAGTTGAAGTGCTCAATAAACTCGCCGCTCTCGTGGAAAAAGTTAAAATAGAGGAATCTCTTGAACGGTGATAACTTATCAGGAGGATTGATATAAACCTCTGAGAATTAGAGGCAGGTTGGCCTCATGAATTTAACAAGATTGGAAAATTGGCTAACCTAAAAGAGAATGTCTACACCCTAAAGATATCCAGCATCACCTTCTTAACCTGGACGGAAACGAATCCAGCTTATACCTCGTATAACACGAAGACTCAACCTTTTCCCCACAGTAAAACTCAACCCGAGTTATTCATCGCATATGACGTACACAGGAAGTCTACTCTTCATACCACTAACGTGAACCCAAGTGCCAGAAACAAACTAATCGCTCCCAGAACACTTACCGGCACGGTTTTGGGTAAGGAAGAGAATTCCTCAGCTTCCTCTACATACAGTTCGTCTGCTCCATCTTAATCTTCGTTTCGCCCACTTATTTACGCTGTGCAAGAGCGAGCATAACAGTACAAGCCCCTCAGAAAAATCACTGGCTGCTTAGCACCCACAATCATGCATCAATTGCATAGTGATATACAGAAATATTTCCCAGCGCAGTCTCACTTCACTATGCCTGGCACCCAGTTCTTTGCAGCAGCCCTGAACCACCCAAGCCATACGATAACCTAAGCAGGACCCTCATGCCCAAGATGTAACTAATGCACACACTGAACTTATTGAACACTTGATCTTAAGCTGTTGCTACAATCACTGCACACACACACGTCGCCACACTTCTTGGCCAGTAGTCAGCCCCTCCTGGTAGACGTTGTCAGCATCCTATGAGCTGCGGGAGCCCCACGGAAGGGGTATCTGGGGTAGGAAAGGGGTAAATTAGTGACCACATCATAACCACACTGTCCCAGGACCTTATCACCGTAACAAGTCCCTACATCATTAGTGCACCATATTACAATACTATAACACCGCTGTCTAATGGACTTCAAAACAGTCATTCAGAAAAGTTGAAAACATTCTTTGGAACCCACCTTTCCCTCATAACGTCATTCAGGAGGAACAATTTCTATCTATCTATATCTCTAATTATCTATCTTACACACACACACACACACACACACACACACACACACACACACACACATATATATATATATATATATATATATATATATATATATATATATATATATATATATATTTTTTTTTTTTTTTTTTTTTTTTTTTTTTTGCCGCTGTCTCCCGCGTTTGCGAGGTAGCGCAGGGAAACAGACGAAAGAAATGGCCCAACCCACCCCCATACACAGTGTATATACATACACGTCCACACACGCAAATATACATACCTATACATTTCAATGTACACATATATATACACACACAGACACATACATATATACCCATGCACACAATTCACACTGTCTGCCTTTATTCATTCCCATCGCCACCTCGCTACACATGGAATACCATCCCCCTCCCCCCTCATGTGTGCGAGGTAGCACTAGGAAAAGACAACAAAGGCCCCATTCGTTCACACTCAGTCTCTAGCTGTCATGCAATAATGCCCGAAACCACAGCTCCCTTTTCACATCCAGGCCCCACACAACTTTCCATGGTTTACCCCAGACGCTTCACATGCCCTGATTCAATCCACTGACAGCACGTCAACCGCGGTATACCACATCGATCCAATTCACTCTATTCCTTGCCCGCCTTTCACCCTCCTGCATGTTCAGGCCCCGATCACACAAAATCTTTTTCACTCCATCTTTCCACCTCCAATTTGGTCTCCCACTTCTCCTCGTTCCCTCCACCTCCGACACATATATCCTCTTGGTCAATCTTTCCTCACTCATTCTCTCCATGTGCTCAAACCATTTCAAAACACCCTCTTCTGCTCCCTCAACCACGCTCTTTTTATTTCCACACATCTCTCTTACCCTTACATTACTTACTCGATCAAACCACCTCACACCACACATTGTCCTCAAACATCTCATTTCCAGCACATCCACCCTCCTGCGCACAACTCTATCCATAGCCCACGCCTCGCAACCATACAACATTGTTGGAACCACTATTCCTTCAAACATACCCATTTTTGCTTTCCGAGATAATGTTCTCGACTTCCACACATTCTTCAAGGCTCCCAGGATTTTCGCCCCCTCCCCCAACCTATGATTCACTTCCGCTTCCATGGTTCCATCCCCTGCCAGATCCACTCCTAGATATCTAAAACACTTTACTTCCTCCAGTTTTTCTCCATTCAAACTTACCTCCCAATTGACTTGAACCTCAACCCCACTGAACCTAATAACCTTGCTCTTATTCACACACACACACACACAAAAACTGGAGGAAGTGAAGTGTTTTAGATATCTGGGAGTGGATCTGGCAGCGGATGGAACCATGGAAGCGAAAGTGGATCATAGGGTGGGGGAGGGGGCGAAAATTCTGGGGGCCTTGAAGAATGTGTGGAAGTCGAGAACATTATCTCGGAAAGCAAAAATGGGTATGTTTGAAGGAATAGTGGTTCCAACAATGTTGTATGGTTGCGAGGCGTGGGCTATGGATAGAGTTGTGCGCAGGAGGATGGATGTGCTGGAAATGAGATGTTTGAGGACAATGTGTGGTGTGAGGTGGTTTGATCGAGTGAGTAACGTAAGGGTAAGAGAGATGTGTGGAAATAAAAAGAGCGTGGTTGAGAGAGCAGAAGAGGGTGTTTTGAAGTGGTTTGGGCACATGGAGAGAATGAGTGAGGAAAGATTGACCAAGAGGATATATGTGTCGGAGGTGGAGGGAACGAGGAGAAGAGGGAGACCAAATTGGAGGTGGAAAGATGGAGTGAAAAAGATTTTGTGTGATCGGGGCCTGAACATGCAGGAGGGTGAAAGGAGGGCAAGGAATAGAGTGAATTGGATCGATGTGGTATACCGGGGTTGACGTGCTGTCAGTGGATTGAATCAAGGCATGTGAAGCGTCTGGGGTAAACCATGGAAAGCTGTGTAGGTATGTATATTTGCGTGTGTGGACGTATGTATATACATGTGTAGGGGGGGGGGGCCATTTCTTTCGTCTGTTTCCTTACGCTACCTCGCAAACGCGGGAGACAGCGACAAAGTATAAAAAAAAAATATATATATATATATATATATATATATATATATATATATATATATATATATATATATATATATATATATATATATATAATTTCCACACACAGGATCAAGAGTCAATTAGATATTGTAGTTTGACTTAGAATGAGCTACAGATACTTATGAGGGCTTATCTCTCCTGTTGATAACGAAGACAATGTAAAAAAAAAAAAATATTATTCTCACACCCTGGAACATTACGTACTGGACTGTTGTAAAATTTAAGTGAATTGAGAGATAATTCCCACCGAACATTGTAACATATGTGCACACATTTCATGCGTGACGCTGTTTTGTCGCAGACACTTTAAACAACATATTAATTTTATCATAAATACTTCATTTATCACATACCTTTGCTGTATAATCCAGTCATTGTTGCTCATCCTGTGCAAACAGTTCACTTACTGTGTAACTTGTTGAATAGATCATTCAGTGTTGCCCTATCCTTGTGGATATTTTTCTTACTGTGCAACCTGTAATGTAACTCAATCACTGAGGTCCAGTCACTGTACCTTGTGTGCGTTCTGTACCCTCCTGTACCCACCGCCCACCGGATAGTTAGGAATGCATGATAAGTTCGCTGCTGATGTGGCAAAAATGGACATCGTACAGCACAATACCACACCACATCTTGCCACTGAACCATACTATACGATCTCGTCACACCGCACTCCTGTATCACACCACACTGCCACACCACATTTAACTACACCACAGCACAATGCGCTACACTACACACGCCAGACCAGGTCATCCCACAACACTACACCACACCATACCGCATCACATACCACCCTGTATCATAGCACAGTTCACCAGTCCACATCATCGTACAGCACCGTCCCACACCACAGCAGTCGAACCAGGTCACACAACGCCGGAACAACTACACCACACACGCTGTAGAATACTAGAGCAAACGCCACCTCACCGCACATCTGCACCAAATATCACAGTGCTCTGCCGCACCACCGCCTGACACCACAGTACAAATCAGCATCACTAATGCATACCGCAGGTACCACATCGTCCTGACCAAACCACGTCACCATACCAGACCACATCACACCACACACATGATCTTACCACCAAGCCAGATCACACGACACGACCACACACCCACATTACGAAATACCCCCCCCACCACACTACCAGACCCCTGCACCACACCCCACCACTCTACCACACAACCACATCACACACCCAAACACAAAACACCCGCACCACACCCTCACACCACACTTATCACACCCCCCACATCACAAACCTCCACACCACGCCACCATACCACCCCACACTACCACACCCCCACACCAGCCCACCGTGCCACACCCCCACAGGAGGCCACACAATGACCCCTGGCCGTGTGCTGATAATTAGTTAGGTATTTGTTGGGAGGGCGTCAGCCAGGCGTGGCGGGGGCACAGGGGGGCCCCCAGACTCTCGGGTTACCTCGTCCTAACACCATTGATGCTGCCAGCACCACCACTGACACTGCCAACGCCACCGCTGACGCTGCCAACACTACCACTGACACACTGCCAACACCAGCAGTTAAGTAGCTAACAACACCAGTGATGCTGCGAACACCACCATTGACACTGCCAACAACAGCACCGACGTTTCCTACACTACCACTGACGCTACCAACACCACCAGAGACGCTGCCAACACCTTCACTGGCACTTCCCACGCAACACTAACGCTGGCAGCAATAACTCTGACGCTTCATCACTTGTGATACTGCCATCACCACCACTGATACTGCCAACACCGCTGACGGAGCCATCAACAATACTGGCGTTGCCAACACCACCCCTGACACTGCCAACAACAACACTGAGCCACCAACACCATCAGCAACGCTGCCAACACCACCGCTGACACTGCACCATCACTGAAGCTGCCAACAGCATCAGTGAAGCCGCCAACATGAATAGTGACACTGCCAGCACCACCAGTGACGCTGCCAACACCGCTGTGATCACAAGGGACGGGTCACATTAACGCTGGAGAGGCGAGGGCACGAATAAGGAAAAAAACAATCATGTGGTGTTGGAACATCATAAAAATAGAACACTTGAACACAGAAATCGAGTTTGAACAAATACGACGCGCGATAGATATACGGATGGAGTGTCATACAGGAAAGAAAAAGAGATCTATGATGTTTAGAATGAGTTGGTTTTTCGCCTTAAAAACACTTTATTGTCTATATAGACATATAGAGCCTCTCAGTGATAGTATATATGATGGGTACATGGCTAGTATAGAACATACGCTGGGTTTAGAAGTGAGTTATGTTTTAAGAAATATCTACATAAAGATTATACATTCAAAGCAGTTTGAGATTAGAAGAGTCAGCGAACCTTATAATAAGCATTGCTGAAGATAAACGATGATCATTCCACAATAAGAAGGAAAATAAAGAGTGAAAGCAAATAAGAAGATGACGTGTTTGTAAAACACAAACGGCCCTGCATGTGGCTTTGTACATCCCTGATGAATATGACCCCCGTGACCTTGACCTTTGCCCCCCAAGTTCCAAAGCTTAATGAGATGTAGAACTTTTCTGTGTAGTATCTGTGGTCTAGAGTTTGGTCCACCAGCCTGGTGAAGGCTGGCCATGCATCAATAAACCTGACAACCATGAGCCATCACTTCTTGACGAATCGCATTTTAAACAGCATTTGATCGCTTGCGTCTCTGCCTTTATATATATATATATATATATATATATATATATATATATATATATATATATATATATATATATATATATATATATATATATATATATATATATATAAAACTTCCACATCGAAAGCTAAGCGAGGTAGAATGAGTCGCATCATCTACAAAATGAATGATAGCGTTAGACTTGAATTATTTTGTGAAGGCAAATCTGATGAGGTTAAGACTTCATAAAGACACCTGAGAGATATTATAATGGTTTGTGTAGTGAGGTGACTGATGTAGAAAAGCAGGAAGTTCATGCAAGTAGACCTGGTGTCTGTGGGAACGTTGGTGAATAGCCTTCCGACATCAAGAGTTGATATAAGCCCATCTGGAGTGATGGGAGGAAAATCTGCAGGAATTCATCTGTTGACTTGATTACAGAGTTTATTGGAAGGTATTTCTTGATGGTAGGTCCTTTGGTCGTGTTGTATGTTGGAGTGGTGACTTGAGAAACTGATGGTGCGTAGAGGTTTGTTTGGCTTATGCGTCTAAACGTTGCCATATATGTATCCAGGTGTGCGGTGTCCTGTGATGGGTGTGAACCAATGTTCGTTTTTGACTAATGGCATTGGCAGTGCTGAAGGTGTAGTCGAGAATGGCAAAGGCTGAGGCGGAATTTTTGTGGTGGTGTTTGGGATTCATTGCACCTGATGAGGCGGATTGCCTCCGTGAAACATGTAGTGATGCATGTATAGAAAAATGATATCTTAAATGAAATTATTACTGAATTGGGATATGACATTCATGTACGTGTGTGTATGATATATATATATATATATATATATATATATATATATATATATATATATATATATATATATATATATATATATTTCTTTCTTTCAAACTATTCGCCATTTCCGCGTTAGCGAGGTAGCGTTAAGAACAGAGAACTGGGCCTTTGAGGGAATATCCTCACCTGGCCCCCTTCTCTGTTCCTTCTTTTGGAAAATTAAAAAAAGAAAATGTATATATATATATATATATATATATATATATATATATATATATATATATATTTATATATATATATATATATATATATATATATATATACAGTGAGAGAGAGAGAGAGAGAGAGAGAGAGAGAGAGAGAGAGAGAGAGAGAGAGAGAGAGAGAGAGAGAGAGAGAGAATATGAGACACTTAGAAGAACAAGGGGGCGGGGGTGTCTGGGAGATGAGTATCACCTGGCTGGGAGGAAGGTGGGCCTCCCCAGGGTGGGTCGGGGTGTTGTGATCTGTGTGGGCTCGTGGCTGGCTGAGACCTGCACTGCGGCCGGCTCCTGTTACCACCACCGCCCACCACCACCACCACCACTACCACCGCCGGCTGCTGGGGAGTGTAATGAGGGATACAGTGCTGAGGAGATCTGTGAGAGAGAGAGAGAGAGAGAGGTTCACTGAGATGGTGGCAGCTGAGGTGGATGTATTGGGATTATTCGAAAAAATGTTATGTACCACACATGTTCACGTGATGTTATGTACCACACATGTTCACTTGATGTTATGTACCACACATGTTCACGTGATGTTATGTACCACACATGTTCACGTGATGTTATGTACCACACATGTTCACGTGATGTTATGTACCACACATGTTCACGTGATGTTATGTACCACACATGTTCACGTGATGTTATGTACCACACATGTTCACGTGATGTTATGTACCACACATGTTCACGTGATGTTATGTACCACACATGTTCACTTGATGTTCTGTACCATACATGTTCACGTGATGTTATGTACCACACATGTTCACGTGATGTTATGTACCACACATGTTCACGTGATGTTATGTACCACACATGTTCACGTGATGTTATGTACCACACATGTTCACGTGATGTTATGTACCACACATGTTCACTTGATGTTATGTACCACACATGTTCACGTGATGTTATGTACCACACATGTTCACGTGATGTTATGTACCACACATGTTCACTTGATGTTATGTACCACACATGTTCATTCTTTGGCGTCATGATATCACGTTCTCTTGCCACGCACCGTGGCCTGGGTCAGCCACCAATCCTTGGCATTGTCAGCTTCCCTCCAGAAATGATTTTAGAATGTTTTCAATTCTTTGAATTGTAGAGCTCAATTTGCCTCAACATGATGCTTGGACAAAAGATTTCAGTGATAGTATGGGCGTAAGGTCACACGGCTAAGGGTAGTTGAAAGCAAGCATGGAGCGTACACTGGGTACAGGACATCAACATGGGAGGATGACAGGTGGAGCTGAGTGAACCCAGGGACCGAGAGGGCCCTCCTTTCATCTCAAGAGGAAGAACAGCATTGGTGCAGTGCAAAACAAGGGAACGTAGGATATTCAGATTTAGAACATCAGGTTTTTGTTTCGTTTTTGTTTCAAGTACAGTGAATAGGTTTCTGACATCAAGAGATGGTATGGGACCATCTGGGGTCGTGGAGAGGAAGAGATGGTACGGGACCATCTGGGGTCGTGGAGAGGAAGAGATGGTATGGGACCATCTTGGGTCGTGGAGAGGAAGACTCTGAGGAATTCATCTGTTGGGTTGATTATATATTTTGGTGAAAGGTGCTTCATGATGATGATGGTAAGGTCTTCGGCCGTGTTGTAAGGTTGACATGACAAACGATGGTGCGTTAATAATCGACAACATTACGTTTGAGAGCGAAGATAGATTATACATCAGTTGTGTATTGTAGAGGTTATAAACGAACTAGTAGAGAAGGCATAGGGCTGAGATTTAGAGTATATGAAACACGTGGTGCATGTTTTACAATACATAATGTGATACCAAAGGTCACGTATGAATATCGCATTTGGTTATGACATTTACAGGCAAATCACATTTACTGTACCACAGACGTGAGGCACAGAGCTAGTGATCGCTGGAGGAAAACAGAAGCCGTACAAGCCTCTTGCTAATGGAATACTTTCATCTTCTTTTACACGTCAGTGAGTCATTCGGGTAATTCCTCTCTCAGGCTGAACGTGTGAAAATGTTGACACGCAAATGAAGGGTGAAACATAACGTAGCTTGGTTATGAAGGCTCGTGTTGTAGTGGTAATGGCTCACAGTCTGGTCCGTCCCATGCCTGTATGATGAGCTAATCTCAGCATGAGACTTCTTCTCTACCATCGGTTAAGAAGCTGATTAAATGTTTGAGACTCCTCAGCCTCAGGTGCTTGAAATAACTGCTAAAAGTCTTTCTTTTCTTTATTTTTGTTTGGAATCCTCAGTACATATGTATGGCATTTTTACAAATGATTTTTTTTTGATCAGCAAATTTTGAATGTGTAAAGATGTAAGTGAAGATGTGGCCCATGTGCTGGTTGGTTGTTGTGGACGTGGCCATACCTGGGTTGTATGGGAAGATGTGGCTCATGTGCCACACGACTGTCGTAGACGTGTCCACTCCCCTGGATGCACGGGGGGATGTGGCCCGTATGCTAGCTAGCGTGAACGTGGCCGATCCCTCGGATGTAGTGGGTGTGGTCCATATGTTGGCTTACTGGTATAGACATGGCCAGTCCTCTGGATGTATGAGAGGGAAGGGCGCGGGATGGCCCATGTGGTGGCTGGTGTGGGTGTAGCCATTCCCCAGGAAGGCAACAATACCCTGGCGGGCGCGACCACTTATCCCCTACGGGACGCCAGAAGGGCTTACTTTGTTTATACTAGAACGGGAGAACTTATGTCCTTAGTCCTGCCACAGATCACCTTACTGGCGCCGGACGACGTGCCCAGGGGCGGGGTGGTGAGGCGCGGCAGCCGTGTGGAGGCGAGGTACAGGAGGGGAATGAAGAGCACTCTACTTCTGTCTCAACTGAAGATCTCTATGCTCGCCGTAGTCTCTGTCCTCATCTTCATCATGTGATGTTAGGAGATAGGAGGAATGTAGGTCAGGAGAACTGAGGCGACACGAGGGGCAAAGGTGAGGAGGGGCGAGGGACAGGTTCAGTTAGGGTCAGGAGGATTGATTATGCATGGAGATCAGAAAGAGTGAGCGGCTGTAGCGATGAAGGGGGGAGAACAGGTGAAGGTTAACTATGCACGAAGGGCTAAGAAATGGGAAGGGGTGAGAGGCAGGACGGGATGCGGGAAAGGAAGGGACGAGAGGCAGGAAGGGTTGAGGAACAGTAAGGGTTGAGAGGCAGGAAGGACTGAGGGATAGGAAGTGTTGAGAGGCAGTAAAAGGTGAGAGGCAGGAGGGTTTGAGGGCCTGGACAGGAAGGGCTGCGAGGCAGGAAGGATTGAAGCTTTTGGAGAGGGAGGGTTAAGGGGGAAGAAGGGCTAGGGCGGAGGAGGAATACGGGAGCAGGAGGGGTTGAGGGGAAGGAACGGGTGACAGCCAAGACATCCTGGAAGTGTTAGTAGGCAAGATGGAGATCACCCGTGGAGGAGTTAGGGGCTTGATAGGTCAAGGAGGGAAAGTAGTGAGAACAAGAGGAAGGAAGTGTCAGGAGAGGAGGTAAGAGTCAGGGTGAGTAACAGGCAGAGGGGAAAGTGGGTAGTAGAGAGTGACGGACAGTTTGGTGGTGATGGGTAAAAAATGTGGTGAAGGACAGAGGATAGGTGAAGGGAACTTGGATGATACAGAAGGTGAGGTGATGGGGAAAATGAAGAGAGTCGGAGGCGACAATTGGTGGAATAGTAGGAATGAATGAGGAAGTGAAAGGACGCGAGGTGATGACAGACAGGAAATAGCTGACCATACAGGAGGGGTGAGGCCATGGTGGTTCAGAGGTAAGAAAGTTAACACAAAATAAGACAGGAATATGAGATTTATGAGGTGGTGAAGGAAAGAGAGGAGGATTAAGGATTTGGGAGAAAATGAGTTCAGGACCAGAATGTGGAGGAGATTTAGAGGGATAACTATTTTCTTCTTTTTAATCTTTATTTGTCAAAATATACACAAGATACTGGACCCAGGGACCCCAAGGGTCCAGATCCCGTCAGAGAGGGAGGAGCTGTATTAATAGCACTGGCGTGATACAAGGCAAGATAACGTGGGACACACATATACAGGTATAAGGGTACACGCAGGCACAAGATATGAACCCTAGGAACAGTACAAGCATTATACTAGGGAGCGTAAACACACTCTGTTAAGTATACAGTGTGCAAGGTAATGGTGAATATACAGCGTACCAGGAAAGATTATAAAAGTTATAATGTTCCCGGGAAAGGTAGAATGTATCCCAGCAGTGTTAAAAGGACCATTTAGTTATCAGAAACTCTGAAGTTGACATCCAAGACTGGAAGTGAAATACACGGGGTAGCAGTGCGAGTGCTGTGCACAATGTGTGGTGTAACTCTAGTGACAGGGTCTGTAATGATCATATCCAGAGCGAGGAGGGTGTGTCGGCTATCCTAGTTCTCATAAGGAATGTCACTTTGCGATGGTTTGGACGTATAAAGTGAAGCTAGGCAGAAGACTTGCCACGAAAGTTCTGTATATGGACTCCAGTGAGTAGAGGGGCTGAGGGGAAGATCTGGGTGGCGATGGAGAACTAATGTTGAGCGAGCGTTTCCAGGAGGAGGAGCAGCACTGGAGGGGGTGGAACACAGTCATACAGCCGAGGGTAGTAGGTGCACTGGTGAGGCTCAGTCAATGAGAGGCATTATAGCCAATCAGGAGGAGGGTGGGCTGGAACATTACGGTGCACAGTGAATATAAAGCCCATATTAGGTTTACAGGGTACAGTGTGATACTGACGGTCACACGGTTTACAGGGTATACAGTGTGATACTGACGGTCACACGGTTTACAGGGTATACAGTGTGATACTGACGGTCACACGGTTTACAGGGTATACAGTGTGATACTGACGGTCACACGGTTGACAGGGTATACAGTGTGATACTGACGGTCACACGGTTGACAGGGTATACAGTGTGATACTGACACATACAAACAGGTCACATTTATGAAGGTATAGGTGAATAGTACATAGCTTGATATAGGTGGAGACGAGGACAAAGTGTACATTGGGTTTATGTATTGACTTGGGTGACAGGAGAGCCCTTGTGTGCTGTGAAACCCAGAGCATTATCATCCCCCCCCCCCCCAAGAAGAGTTAGACGACAGAAGGTATAGAAACACACACATGTATTGAGGATATACATGATGCAGTATAGCTCATGGCATGGCAAAGTCTGGATATAGTACGAGGATATCTTCGCATGCATCATAGTCGGTAAAATAGTCGCAAAGTTTTCGGAACAACTGGTCTCGAAACCCGCAAACGCTGAGTCTTGGGCGTTCGTCGACGCAGTGCTCAAGGTGGAGTGGTAGTGATAACGAGGGGAGAGTGGCGAGGACTCCTGCAGAGGGTTATTGTGGTGAAGTGGCAACAGCGTTCTGTCTCGGGTACTTTAAAAAAGTGTCGTAACTTTGCCTGTTGTAAAAAGTGTCGTAACTTTGCCTGTTGTAACGCGTCTTATATATCTTGTTGAATGATCCACTCATTGTGACCCACCCTGTGTGAACAGTGTCACATAATCTGTAAGTTGTTCTGTGATTCATTTATTGATGCCCAGTCTTTGTATACAGCCCCACCCACAGTCTGCTGGTCCTTCTGCGTGTTCATTTATCCTCGTCTACGCCAGCGTCCCCAGGATGGGGAGGAGAGCGCAATAAATTCGCCTCTCTTGCGGCAAAAATCAAAATAAGTGTGGATAATAAGGTCACCAGCGGAGGGCAAGGAGGGGGAATGTGTGGGCAGGGAAAGGTCACGGGGAGGGTCAGGGATGGGGTCGGACGGTTGGTGGGAGGAAGAGAAGACTCGGTGGGCAGAAGGAAAGGGTGGGATCTGTGGTCACGGTGATGAGACAAGTTTGTAGGATGAAGTGGTTGAGGTCTGCGTGTGTAGGGTGGGCTTGGGGGAGGGGAGCGGACGGGGCTGGAGATCTTTCACAGGAGGGAAGGAGGGTGGGAAGGTGGCCTGGTCAAGGCTGAACCCCATGCTACACCCACTCTGTGGTATTCCACTAATGGTGATATTTCTTTATTCAGTCTTTCTCTATATTTCATTTTCTACAAAATTATCATAGAAAAATATTCCTTTATTCTATATTATACTCCCTCGTAGTTATTTTCCTGCCTGCTGTTGTGTCAGAGGGAGTGGTGGGCACAGAGGATCCTTCTTCTGTACCCTCCTCCCTTCATCTATATAGATTAGTAAGTTAGGACGCTATTACTCTCCTCCGGGAGGCAGCCTCCTCATAGACCACCAGGCACTAAGTTATCATAAGTAACCCGACCTTCCTATAATGATTTGACTATAGGTTGGGTGTCCTTAGTTAAACTGGAAGTAGCACCTCACCAAGCTGACGACCTACATGATATATATATATATATATATATATATATATATATATATTGGAAAGGATCACAATTTTGCGCGTGATCAAGATATTCCTATGAGTCCACGGGGAAAATGAAACACGAAAAGTTCCCAAGTGCACTTTCGTGTAATAATCACATCATCATGGGAGACGCAAGAGAGAAATATAACAGTCAGTTGATATACATCGAAGAGACGAAGCTAGGACGCCATTTGGTAAACATGTGATTGTCCAAAACATACAACGAGCGTTGTATATATATATATATATATATATATATATATATATATATATATATATATATATATATATATATATATATATATAATCTTGTTACAAGACGTAGATGCAGTCAGCCGGGTACTAGCAGATAACAATAAGAAAATCCCAAGGCTACTTGAATGTCCTGGTGTGCAAAGGTAACCTGATCAAGAAATTACTGTCCTAAAAACATTGCATGATGCATGGCGATCAGGTGAGACCCGTGTTACCCTTGTGTTCTGACTCACGATGGGGGTAATGTAACCTTACCGATAACAGCCGATAAGGCTCAAGTACATCGTCTGGCTTTGGATCTTACAACTACTGCATAGTTCCCTGGTATTTGTTCGAATGAAGTGATTGCATGGTCTTATTCTGTATCTGAATTCCTGCTGTCGGTCTAAATGTAGGCAACATCGTTTGCTCGATCCTTGACCACGATGGTCTGACCCTTGACCACGATGGTGTGACCCTTGGCCACGATGGTGTGACCCTTGATCACGATGGTGTGACCCTTGGCCACGATGGTGTGACCCTTGACCGCGATGGTGTGACCCTTGATCGCGATGGTGTGACCCTTGATCACGATGGTGTAACCCATGACCATGATGGTGTGACCCTTGGCCACGACGGTGCGTACGAACCATGGCCATGATAGCCTGGCCTCTAACCTGAGCCTCATGCTCGAGGGGTCTTCCTAGTGTTGTGTTTTAGTGTGAGACCAGCGAACCCTCCGTACACACCAACTGTTCTGTAGAGGGTTAAAGGCCAAGTACCGTAACTCACGTGTGTCAGAAAATCTCCACAAAGAAATTCATTTTATTCTGTCACTAATTGCCAGCGGAGGTGGCTGGTGATAGAATAATACTGGGAAGATTAGAGAACATAAGAAAGAAGATTAATAACCCTAAATATGCTGTGCATTAGAGAAAACCTGCCCCAGTGTATACTAATATATATATATATATATATATATATATATATATATATATATATATATATATATATATATATATATATATATATCAATTACCAAATTTACTGGTTAAGGTTAGTGGGCAACTGACCTTTTGCCAGATATGCCGAAATTTATGAAACTCCATTTATGGATGAAAACTTTGGACATGCGATAAAATTTATTCACACACAAAAAAAGAGAATGTGCGAGAAAATGTAATCAGGATAGAGTTGTATCAACCGAAAGGAAATTATACTTCGGCTCTGTAGAGTTAGCGCTTACGAAATATAATCATAAGTGTCAGTTTAGCTTGAGTTTAATGGACGTGTTTAAACAACACACACACACACACACACACACTCGCCACTACGCTGCGGAGACCCTGCAAAAGCTCTGGCAGCGGTGGGATTCGAACCCACGCCTCCGAAGAGACTGGTGCCTTAAACCAGCGCCTTAGACCGCTCGGCCACGCTACCGATAAGTTCATTAGTAATCATAATTACTGTTCAAAACAGGGACAGCGTTCTGTCCCGTTTCTCGTATGTATACCATGTGTCAGTGTTATGTGTATCCATGTATATACTGTACATATACAGCAGTGTGCGCCAGGTATTCATATATCGACCAGCTACAAAGAGGAGGAGGAAAAGCTGGATTGCCTGTGGGCCAACTGCCCTGTAATTACCAATCTGTAATTGGCTATTTGTCATGTGAGAGGAGGCTGTTTTAAACTCTTTGAGGCCCCATCACTTGAACATTCTCTGCTATCATATATTTTCTCAGATTCATGTTCACTCTCTACATTATCCATATCCTTAGTTAATTTATTCCATTCATCCACTATTCTCATTTAAAGTACTTCAAACGTTCTTCTTTAAATTATTAAAAAAAATTTTTTTTTGCTTAATTTCATGCTATATCATCTAGTTACTGTATCCATACATTTCTATGCATATATGTGAGTGTGTTCTATTTGGTGTAATGTGTGTGTGTGTGTGTGTGTGTGTGTGTGTTTGTGTGCGCGCGCGCGCTATTTATTGTTGCTGGAAGAGAATTTGACACTCGTATTGCCCCGTCTCATAGCCTTGTCTATATGTACCAGGTTTTTACCTCCTCCGTATGTGTGATGTGTTGACTACGTATTGTTGTGTGTGTGTGTGTGTGTGTGTGTGTGTGTGTGTGTGTGTGTGTGTGTGTCTGCGGTTTTTTTTGTGTGTTTGTTCTGGTGATGCAGGGTAGCTGAGGCTGGGTCTTGCTGGTCACGAACACGAGTCATTCAAGGTGGGTACCTGACATTTCAAGGCGGAGGCACACTCTCACACGTTAGTGAGGGAGGAAAAAGTAGGAGTGGCATTTATCACATGACACTGGGAGGCGCAGGAGGGTGGCATGCAGGCCGACCATAACGGGATCTTCAGGAAACATACCATCATACCTTGTGCATAGCAGACCATACCTGAAGACACAAGTGCTACACCTGCTTCCCTTATCTGAGGTGAATCATGTGTGCTACATCTGCCTTCCATACCTGAGGTGAATCTCACAAGTGCTACATCTGCCTCCCATATCTTAGTAGAATCACCAGGCCTACATCTGCCTCCCATACCTGAGGAGAATCGCCAGGCCTACATCTGCCTCCCATACCTGAGGAGAATCACCAGGCCTACATCTGCCTCCCATACCTGAGGAGAATCACCAGGCCTACATCTGCCTCCCATACCTGAGGAGAATCACCAGGCCTACATCTGCCTCCCATACCTGAGGAGAATCACCAGGCCTACATCTGCCTCCCATACCTGAGGAGAATCACCAGGCCTACATCTGCCTCCCATACCTGAGGAGAATCACCAGGCCTACATCTGCCTCCCATACCTGAGGAGAATCATCAGTGCCCCATCTGCCTCCCATACCTGAGCAGAATCATATGAGCGTACTTAAAATCCCTTAAATGATAACTCAAAGACGCGCTACAGTTTCGGGGTATTTCTACATCAGGTGCAATTACGCCATTAGCGGGAGGATTTCCCCAGAGGTTGGGTCATAACTGCCACTGGGAATGAGAGGCGAACCAGGCAAAGGCTAACCAGGCGCTTGGCTCCGACAACGACCGTTGGGCCATTAGCACCTGTAATGGTGGTTAGGACTTGAGTTACGGCTCGAGACAGTGAAGGGAGGAACTGTCTTGTATGGTATATTTTCTGACTTAATTTCCTACTGGTCTTTTGCGCCGACGTCGACGGTACGACTCGTTAAGACGAAGGTACGACCGTTGAGCAGTTTTCTGCTTCCAGTCCAGGTCTACCTAAACCAATGAGTTCCACTAGCAAGAAAAGAAAAAAATAACTACCTTATAATTTCCTCTGTCGTCTTAACTACCACCGGCCCCCCAACTGTTAACCACTCACCTGCCTTTCACTGCCAGCTTAACTACTCACTGCCTGTCACAGTGAACTCAAAAGACTTGTTGGCTTTCACTGTAAACGACTGCTAACTGCCTGTCACTGTGAACATAGCAAGTTACTCACTCTCATCATTGTGAACTTAAATTGGTAACGGCTTCTTAGTGTTGTAGGCCGCTATGCCATCGCCCCTCAGTGTGAACGTAACTGTAAACCGTCAGTCAATGTGATGTGCTCATATTGTCTCTTAGTTTGAACGTAACTACTTATTGATTGTCACTGCCAACGCAGCTACATATTGCCACTCAGTGTGAACGTAACTACCCACAAAATCCGACACCCGTCGTATCTGTTAAGTTACGTTTAGTGTGAACGTAACTTCTTAATGCTTGTCACTGCCAGCATAGCTATAACCACTCAGTGTGAACGTAACTACCCACTAAAGTCGACAACCATCGCATCTATTAAGGTACGTTTAGTGTGAACGTAACTTCTCAAACCCTTTCATTACCAGGGGAAGTTACTCAGCAACACTCAGTACCAACTTAATTACTCATTCTCCCTTTCATTTCTATCGTAACTACTTGATACAACTCACTGTCTACGTAGCACTTCACTCCCTTTCATTGCTGACGTAACTACATACTGCCACTCACAACTTTCAACGCAGCTAATCACTCTTTTAATTGCCAACGAAACTACTTAGTCATTCCCTTTAACTAACTACTCTCAAACTGTAATTGCCAGCATCACTGTTCACAGACTATAACGAGCGTCCTCTTGTACCATGCACCTTAAATTTTTACATTTCATTGATATGTCGAAAATATAGATTCTGGAATTTGTTGTACAATTGGAAAAAAAAATGCTACGAAACTTTCATTTTTTATGTTGAGATATCTACAAATCTCCGTCTTAGTAGTTCGTAAGATCTGACGAATGGCGTGGTAATGTTGGATACAGGGACTGTAGTGGTAATGTTGGATACAGGGACTGTAGTGGTAATGTTGGATACAGGGACTGTAGTGGTAATGTTGGATACAGGGACTGTAGCGTTGATTTTGGATACAGGCTGCGAGTAAAACCCGAGCACAACATCCTTCTTGGAATCAATGCCTTCCAAGCAGATGCAGGATCTATATTGACAACAGAAGGCAAGGGAGTGCAGGAGTGATATTGTCAGCTGTTCATTTAAAGAAAAGGACTCTCTCTCTCTCTCTCTCTCTCTCTCTCTCTCTCTCTCTCTCTCTCTCTCTCTCTCTCTCTCTCTCTCTCTCTCTCTCTCTCTCTCTCTCACACACACACACACTTTATTTTTATGGATACTCACCATGCCATGACCGCCCTGCTCCATATCATTACACGGTAGTGAAGTGAATGCGGAAATTACCATCCCCAGCGACACTAACCAACTAATAGTCCAAATGGAAAATGTCCATTGAGGTGTTGCATGCAAGTTGCGACACATCCTACGATCTTCATGACTGACAATGTTTGGCCATGAGCACTTTTGGAATGTCTGTGATAGTTACACTAACCCAGGTCTCAAGTTGTGGTTTTAGAATAGATATGATAAATTCTCTTTAGGAGCCAACGGTGAGATGATAGTGTGTACAACCAGTTGATTCTACCTGAGTGTACGTGTCATTCATAAGTAAGCAGTTAAAGCGATAGAGTCGGTTAAGAACCATATAAGGAAAATGATAACAATCACTGATGATGATACTGATGATAATGGTAAAAACAATGCTTGTAGTGATAAAAATCGTTATTATGATAATAGTGACAGTAATCATATTGATGATGATTGTAATAATGATAATGATACTAATAATGTGGTAGATTATACTAATTATCGTGATGATACTGATAGAAAGTAAGAGTTATAATAGTACACACATATACGATAAATGAATACATAGAATGTCAGTTTGCCAACAGGTCTATTCATTTATCTGTCTGTCTAAATACTTGTGTGTGTGTGTGTGTGTGTGTTGCATATGCATGTTTATATGTGTTTTTGTGCACGTTTGTTTGCGGGTATGTTCATGTTTGCGGGTATGTTCGTGTGTATGCCCTCGTTTGTGTTTGGTATGTGTGTTTGTGTATGTTTGTGTTTCCATATCTCTGTATGTTTATACTTGTGCGTTTTGTTTTGTGTAGTCTTTGTTTTTGCGTGTGTGCCTGTTTGCATGCAACTGTGTGTGTGTGTGTGTGTGTGTGTGTGTGTGTGTGTGTGTGTGTAATTACATATTTCTAAGTGCCTATTTGTGCAGTATAGGGAGGGAGTTTTACACTCCTTTGTGTGTGCGTGTGTGTGCATGTTTGTATGTGTGCCTGTGCATGTGTTTTTCCTTAGCTCATGACGTACTTACACGAGTATTTGTGTTCCATTACTGACTTACGCTCATAAACAAGACCAGTAACACTCTCTGCACCCGCTCGCATTCCGCTCCGCTACCGTCGAAATTGACATTGGAGACGTGCGGAAAAAATGACCACAGTGTGTCCTGTCCAGCCTGCAGGCGGTGCTTAGCATAAGACGAGTTGGAGGAACAAAGAGGTTACGACAGTGGCCCAGCCAGGAGGAGACGACACGAGCCGCGCACGGCACGGCAGGCAGGCAGGCCGGACTGGACGCCTCCTCCTCGCCCAGGCAGGCACCATTAGCCTAGTGGGGCATGGCGACTGGGTGGTGGTGCTCCCAGCGACAATGACGTTTAAGGGTTTTACTGCAGGAGCTCTTGGCACGACAGCACCAGACCCCCTAATTTGTCTCTCTCTCTCTCTCTCTCTCTCTCTCTCTCTCTCTCTCTCTCTCTCTCTCTCTCTCTCTCTCTCTCTCTCTCTCTCGGTGAGGATCTATTACCAGCGTCTGTTGGTTTTTCTCGCCTGAAAGTTGTTAGGGAACGAGATGGCGGACATTGTCCTGCAGTTGTTACTGCGTCAGACTGTCATTAGCTGGTAACAAGTAACTTCTGGCATGATGCTCTCTCGTATATCATTGTTTAACAGTCATTCTAATGTGTTCTTTTCTTTACGTTGCCTTGAATGTTCGACGAGGTGGTGTTTTTTTTTTTTTGTGTGTGTGGGTGCATGTCGACCCAGTGGGCAATAAAACGGATGTGTTTTATTATGTTTAACACCACTCGTTCTCCTCCTCACGACTGAACCAGACCCCGTAATCGTCTCCTGGGTTGCCCATCCCATAGGCACAACACCACCGCCTTTTCGTTTTCTTGTCGTGAACCTGTGTCCTGTGTTTGTCCCAGTTGAGGGGGGTAATTACCCAACTATTTAATCACGGGAGGCATTTCCTCCTTGAGCATTTGGTTCATGGAGGCCACAACTCTACCTGGATCTGTCTAGACACTCGAAATTCATCGCACGAATTGATTTACGGAGAGTATGATTTGTTGAGAGGAATGGTGGTGATGTTCCCTCATCGGTCAGGATTTATGAGTGGAGTCGTATTCTTGACCGGGTGATGAACCTCTTTTATCCGTCACGACCAGCCTCACTCCGACTCATCTCTGCGCTACGGATCTACCATTAGACTAACATATATAAAAGATGATGATTGCACTTAAAATGGTCGGAGGAGTGTTGTAATGCTTTAATGTTTCTCTCCAGCGTTTTGGGTCGGTGTAATTTGAGCTCTTCAGGAATCAGCTCTCGCCCCGGAGCGGCCTCAGCCAATCAAAAGATATGGCTGGGTTGTGGACTGTTTGTTAGGGCTCCCCAAGGTTAGCCCGTAGACAAGTATAGTGAAGGAATGCTGGGGTTGTGTACGGGTATTTCTCCTTAACTTTATTTTTTCTTATATATATTCAAGAGCATTATAGATATTACGTACAGGAAAGCATGTCCTGGCGCTTTTTAGAGAACCCATTTTGTAATTTTCGTAGGGAAAATTATATAGTCATATTAGGGGCGCCGGCGCATATTAAGCGTATTACAGAATTTTCATATTATACATTAAGTATTTAAGCCTGTGGGCCAGGTGTCACGTTGAATGATATATCAGCCCGTGGTTGACACACTGGCAGAATGAATGATAGATAAGTATAGCCGAGCGGGTCGGGGTGAGACGCCTGATGAACTAGTATGAAGTCTCCCCAGTGGCAGATTGACTGATATATAAGTATATCGTGGAAGCCTTGACAGTGTGAATGATATGTCGGTACATCATCGGAGGCCTGCGACGTTGGCAGGACATCATTTCCAGCGTCGACCATCACCATGGGAACCAAACGTCAAGGGCGCGACCATCCCCGCCCAGTGGGATCCGCTCGGCCCTCGTCCAATCCGTCATATATTATCGCGGGAGTCAGTATAAACACAGGTATTTCCTCTCGCTGTCCCACTGGTGGACCGCCGCCGTTATTTATAAGGGCCCGAATCACGGCCGCGGTAAACGCCGCCCGGGCATCCAGGTTTCACAAATCTCACGATTTTTTACCTGGCTTTCTTGGTAGTCCGTGTTGGACCCGCGACGGGGGACGCCCTACCGCCTGTCCAGACGACCCCAGCTCGCTTAATGTCATACGCGTTTTCCCTTAGTTAACGTCACATAGGACAAGTTTCAGTACTGAGGAACCATCGCCTAAGAGGTTCGAAACGCGTCTGAAGGGAAGAAGGTGTCCTCAGGCCTACCTCGTCGTGGTCAGAGGAGGATCCCCGTCAGGAGACGGAAGCGAAGGACGTGAAAGGGAGCCAGCGGCAGAGGACGCAGCTCGTATTTAGTTTATTAGTGAATTACTGACGGGTGGGAGGTGGGGTTGGGGCGGGGAATTTAGGAAGATGAAATCGGTAAATCGGTGGCTGTTTGAGCTAATATCTGTTTTTCACCTGTATGTTAAATCGTTGGAAATGTAAGCAGTCTTTATTCTCTTTGATCTGCCTTGGCGAGTGCCATGCTGCGTATGTGGTGATCATTGTGAGTTCCAAACTACTGTGGCACATTGATCTTGTCTTCTTCTCCCTTACTAACGCACTTTCTGTTGATGGATGAAAAATGGATTCATCCTGCGAACAAACCTTAGAGATCTGGTGAAGATTACCTTCTGGGGGGATCGTGGGAAGACTTGAGTAACATAATTAAGGACCTTGTTCATTTATTGAGTTAATCTTTATTCATTTATTCTTCACACTTATTGGTACTAATGCCAGGTAGCGCCTGATCAGTTCCGACGCAATGTACTAATATCGTTGGGATGTATTACAGGACGTGATGTTACATGGAACGTGTTCAGGAGTTAAACAGAAAGGTTACTACGTGGTCAGTGATGGGTATATGAGGATTGAATCGTAGTTAAAGGAAAAATGAAATGGATATAAACGTAGGGCAATATAGGACATATACAGTGATATATATATATATATATATATATATATATATATATATATATATATATATATATATATATATATATATATTTTTTTTTTTTTTTATTATACTTTGTCGCTGTCTCCCGCGTTTGCGAGGTAGCGCAAGGAAACAGACGAAAGAAATGGCCCAACCCCCCCCCCCCCATACACATGTATATACATACGTCCACACACACAAATATACATACCTACACAGCTTTCCATGGTTTACCCCAGACGCTTCACATGCCTTGATTCAATCCACTGACAGCACGTCAACCGCGGTATACCACATCGATCCAATTCACTCTATTCCTTGCCCTCCTTTCACCCTCCTGCATGTTCAGGCCCCGATCACACAAAATCTTTTTCACTCCATCTTTCCACCTCCAATTTGGTCTCCCTCTTCTCCTCGTTCCCTCCACCTCCGACACATATATCCTCTTGGTCAATCTCTCCTCACTCATTCTCTCCATGTGCCCAAACCACTTCAAAACCCTCTTCTGCTCTCTCAACCACGCTCTTTTTATTTCCACACATCTCTCTTACCCTTACGTTACTCACTCGATCAAACCACCTCACACCACACATTGTCCTCAAACATCTCATTTCCAGCACATCCATCCTCCTGCGCACAACTCTATCCATAGCCCACGCCTCGCAACCATACAACATTGTTGGAACCACTATTCCTTCAAACATACCCATTTTTGCTTTCCGAGATAATGTTCTCGACTTCCACACATTCTTCAAGGCCCCCAGAATTTTCGCCCCCTCCCCCACCCTATGATCCACTTCCGCTTCCATGGTTCCATCCGCTGCCAGATCCACTACCAGATATCTAAAACACTTCACTTCCTCCAGTTTTTCTCCATTCAAACTCACCTCCCAATTGACTTGACCCTCAACCCTACTGTACCTAATAACCTTGCTCTTATTCACATTTACTCTTAACTTTCTTCTTCCACACACTTTACCAAACTCAGTCACCAGCTTCTGCAGTTTCTCACATGAATCAGCCACCAGCGCTGTATCATCAGCGAACAACAACTGACTCACTTCCCAAGCTCTCTCATCCCCAACAGACTTCATACTTGCCCCTCTTTCCAAAACTCTTGCATTTACCTCCCTAACAACCCCATCCATAAACAAATTAAACAACCATGGAGACATCACACACCCCTGCCGCAAACCTACATTCACTGAGAACCAATCACTTTCCTCTCTTCCTACACGTACATATATATATATATATATATATATATATATATATATATATATGTATATATATATATATGATCTTACTTGGGAAAGGGGAGAAAGAATACTGCCCTCGTATCCCCTACGTCGTACAAGGCGACTAAAAATGGTGGGAGTAGGGGACCGGAAGCTCTCCCCTTCATGTATTTCAGTTTCTGAAAGACAGGACTGAAACACGACAAGTAGTACTCATCATCCTCGAAGGCTCAGGCTGTGGTGTCTGAACGTGCGTGGATGTGACCAGGATGAGAAGAAAGGAGAGACTCTTTACCGGATTTTCTGGCTTTGAGTGAATAATCTCAAGGGGAAGGGGGAAGAATGGTTTGCGAATGTACTACAATGTGTAAAGTCTAGTGTTAGAGGGAGGATGTAGGCAAAGGATATGGCACTTCTGGTGAGGGTGATGTGAGCATGTGTGGAGGAGAGTGAAAATGGAAGCGGATTATGAAAGGTGGATGATGTATGCACATGGCAGCGAGAGGGTTGAGGAAGAGAGACGAATGTTTTGGGAGGAGCTGAGCGAGTGCATCACCAGTTTTATTAAGAAAAAGGTGTTCGCGTTCTCAAGGCAAGAGCGTGTGATGTGGTAGTTGATGGTGTATTTGGAAGGCATGGGGCATCGATTGTGAATGAAAATGATGAACAAGCCAACGGAACTGTGGGCTGCAAAAGGACAGGTGATTGGGAAAACCTGGATCAAAAAGAGGGGCATACTTAAGTGTACGAGGGTGAGTGGGGTTTATGGTGAGAAGGTATTATTGGATTATGTCCTCACTAATAGACATGCTCAAGAGAGGCCTTCGGATGTAGATATGCTGAGTGGGGCAGCTGGTGGGATGTATGACCACTTCTTGGTAAAAACGTGGGTGAAACTTTGTAGAGTTTTTAGGAAGAGACGAAGTGGTATGGGTGGGAAGAGGATGATGGAGGTGAATTACCTTAAAAGAGAAGCTTCTGTGAGGAGATACCAGGAGAGACGAGGAAAAGAGTGGCTAGGGGGGTGAACCAGGAATAGGAGGTATTTGGGATAGCAGTGCTTACACAGTCGAGAGAAGTGTGTTTCATGTGGAAGGCGGGATGAGGGCGTGTGAGAAAGGGTAGTAAGTGGTGGAATGAGGATGTCATTTGTGAAAAAGAAAAGAAAGGTGAATAGGCGTTACCTGACAAGAAAAGAGTGCATATGACTGGAAGATGTACAAGAAAAAGCAGCAAGAGGTCAAGAGGAAGTTACTAAACTGATAAGAGGGCAAATTAAAATCTGGTTGAGAGAGTATCGGCAAATATTTGGAAGGAGGTGATTATTGTGAGGAAAACAAGAGAACAAATGGGATCAACAATGAAAGGATAATATGGGACAGTGATAACATGAAAAGAAGAGGTGAACAGGAGATAGAGTTAGTATATTGAAGGACTGTTGAATGTGTTCGATGTTATATGGCACGTGTGGACTGCTTGGGACGTGGATGCATGCGGAGAAAGAAAGCCATGGCAGGTTGTTTAGTGCAAAGAGAGGTGTAGTTGAAAATCTTGCGTACGATGAACTGTGGAAAAAACAGCTACACTAGAAAAGATTTTTGATGAGTTTCTCAGGTGAGAAGACGACAGTGTTGTCGAGGGGTTAGTTACGACTTTCAGTAAATGTATGGCTTAAGATGAAGTGTGCAGAGTTTGACAGAATACCCATATAGTGCCATTGTATAATAATAAAGGGGACAAAAATGAATATTTGAATTACAGAGATATGTTACTTTGAATGCTGTGCCAAGCGCTATGGGAGAGTGGTGATGGAAAGCGTTGTGACATGGACAGAGCATGAGAATGGAGAGGAATGATGTGGGTCCGGGAGTGGTAGAGATTTGAAGAATGTGCATGTGTACTACTTAGAGATGGAAGGTGTTACGACTGTATGGTGTAGGAGTAGGCTATTTGGAGGAGTGAGAGGTTTCATGTCAAGAGATCAAGGCGTGTGTGCAAGTAGGGAGGAAGGAGGGTGCGTGGGAAAGAAAATGAGGGGAAGAATCTTGGAGAGAGGGGTGGGTCTGCACTCTGTTTAGGTGGGAGTGAGGGCCTTGGAAGTAAATCACTTGTTAGCTGATGACATGACTTTGGTGGCAGACTCAAATGAGGAACGGCAGAGGCTCGATTCTGAGTGTGGGGGAGTGTGTGGAAAGAGAAAGTTGAGAGTTAAAGTAAAAAAGTAAAGTTATAAAAGTTTAGCAGGGGAAAGAAACGGGTTTTTTAACACACACACACTTGCTTCCAGAAAAGTGCCATCTATTTCCTTTCATCTTGAGTTTTTTACTCTCACTTTCTTGAACGCGACGGTACCGCCCTTAAGCAAGGCTTTTCGTTCCATAGGTATGATGACTGGCCCTAGACCTGACCCATAAGGGTCAGACCAACTTACCCAAGGGTCGTGCCGTCGTGTTCAAAGGTCGCACCATCGCGTTTAAGGGTAGCAGCGTCGTGTTCAAGGGTCGAACCTACATGATGTAGTAGTTGATATATGATAATCTGTACAGTATACTTCCCACACATCCTCATTCATCCCTATCTTATAGTTGTCTTTCCTGTGCACCTGTCTTTGTTACGAACCTCTTTCTACACCTGTTCTTACAGAGCATCTGTCTATGTAGCACGTATTACTATGCGTATCCCCGCGCTGTGACGCCGTCTTTTGTGGAAACTGTCCAAAATGTACGCCCTTTTGTAAGTCATTGTCTGATTTACATCGCTCGGCTTTCTATGTTGTGCTACCTGTACGAGTCTGCTTTCATACCGTGTCTCTTATTACTGCATGTGTCCTCACTTGCACATGTGTTCCTTTGACTTTTCCATACAACTGCTAGCCACACGCATCTGTTTTAAGACATACACGTCTCCCTACTATTCATCTGCACATATATAGCCATGATTTACCTGTGTCCTGAATAAACGTCTGTATTTACAGTTCATATTCCACAGTAGTTCTTTCTTTGCATTTGTCATTGTGTAACACATGTTCTTCCATGGATCAACCTTTGCCTAGCTCTTCCATAATTGCCGTGGGCTTGGACAACTCGTAAACCATTTTCCTTCACTATCCGTCTTCAAATGAGTACTTCTTCAATGTCCTGAAAATGTACACATATCTCTAGCTCATATGTTGTTCATTCTTGGTTTTTCTGTAAGCCTATATTTACCCAAGTAGAGGATTGATTGTCTTGCCATGTCTGTATGTCTGTCTTATATATCAGTCACTGATAATGTCAGTAAGTTCACACTCATCGTAGGAATTTGTTATGGCACACGGAAAACAACGACACGTTTTTCAGGTAAAATTTCATTATGCCATTGATGTAGGACTGGCTATAATTTGGCATTAGGTATCAGGCAGCCAAGCATTGTTTCCATAGCTTTCGAATGGCTAAACGCCTGAAGTCAACCGAAAAATGTTGCATTTTACAAATTTCCGTCTTGACACATGTTTAGATTTAACTTTACCAACTTGTCATTCATCCGCCTCACTTGATACATTCAATCTGGCAATATCATATTTCCTTTGACCTGTCAAGAGGGATATGATTATCGACCTCCCCACTCAGATAACTCCCTTTTTCTCCCCTCAGTTCTGGAGACAAGGTTACGGTCGACCAAGCTAAGGTATCGTTTAATATTCCCACACCCTGAGGCATACTCATAATGAACTCATTCGTGTTATTTATCAGCCTCCCCGGCAAGTGACACATGCCCATCATCAGTCCATCTGTACCAAACTTCCCTGTATTGACACACGTCCATCATCAACCAGTTCACATCGTCCTTTACTGTCTCATGTCCTTCACTAGACCACTTCACCAGCCAAGCACATGTTCCTATGCTAACCCTTCTATATCACATCCTTCACCACCGCGACCCATGTCCATTATCAACGAGTCGCATCGTCCTTTACCACGCTGATGTATCAGAAATCATCCCGTCTACATCATCATCTGTTACTTGATATTATCTTTTATTATCATACAACTCCAGCATGCCTCACAATGGGGCCTCTGCAACAGCGAAAAGTTCCTTGGCGCGACTGTGCACCCTCTCTCGTCCACTGACGACGAGGCAGCCTCGCTGATGGCTTCTTTTCCCTCGTAGCGTAACCACAAGGAAGCGGAGTCCGGTAGCGCCTGTTTAGTGTATTTTCACAATGAACGCGTCCATGTCATCCTTTAAGTACCACCTGCTTGCCTGTCCTGCCTCTGTGACTATCAAGATAGGAGGCTCTGGATACTGTTTCTGTCCTCCAGCCAGATAACCTCGTCATGGATCCACCATCAGCTTCCCCTGCTGATCTGCGCTTCCCACGTACGCACATCAACCCTACCCCATGTCTGTAATCATCTCGGTCATGTCATCCCTCAACCCCCCTGACACTTGTCCATAATCAACCCTTCCCGATCATCCTCCACTCCCTGACATATGTCCATAATCATCCCGGTCATGTCATCCTTCAGCTCCCCTGACACATGTCTATTATCGGCCTCGGTCATGTCATCCTTCAGCATCTCTGACACATGTCTATAATAATCCACCCTTCACCCCCCCCCTCCCCAAATACCTTCCTTCACGACCCTGACACATGTCTATTATATCAGCTTGGGTCATGTCATCCTTCAGCTCCCCCTGACACATGTCCATAATCAGGCTGGGTCGTGTCATCCGTCACCTCCTCGGGTCCTGTCACACGGCCATAATCCACATGATGGTGGCGGCCGTAGGTTCCCTCCAGGACCTACCACTGGGACCCCAAGTAGCCTGACACAAGTATCACGACAACCCTCGAAGCAGTTTCGGTCGCTGGCTCACCTGCAGAACCCATGAATATTAAACCATGTTGCCTGTGAGACCTTGTGGCCCTCTTCACCCCAAGCCTGTAAGCCTCTACTTCCTGGGTACTTATCACAGATAGTTATCGACCTTGTTATCCTCGTGTTATCACTACCTCCCTCCCGTATGATAACAGGCGTCTGCTAATAACAATGTTAAGTGGTCGCCTTATGGAAAATGAATGTTATTATCCGTTCTTGGCCAGGGGACGATCCTGCTAATGATGGTGATCGGCCGTTCACGTCAAAATAATGTATTTTAATACGTTCGCGATCGTAAACTCAGGGTGTCCTGAAGGGTGGCTGACTTATTCCTCATTTGAGGGGACGAGTTATTACCCCCCGTCGTCCAGGGTCCTCTGTCATCAGGCTAATGAACCATTATGATCACAGCAGATTAGTTAATGCTATGATAGATTTACGAATTTCATTATGGAAGAGGAAACAGATTTTGAGGAAAGTTGTACGAAATCTGAGTGAAAATATAGTTTAATTGATCAGAATTTCAGATATAGCTCAGACAGAAACTGTAAAACCTTACCATAAGTTCATAAGCTCATTTGGTCAAAAATATCTACGCATGATTCTACATGTGACAAGAAAATATGTGATGATTTTAGCTGAATTTTGAAGCGTTGTTTTCAGAATCGAAGCTCAGAAGATTTCCATTACGTCGATTCTTTTGCTGTGACGTCATCTGTGTTTATATTATAAAACTTTCATTCTTACTAGAGCAAAGTAGATAGAATTTCCCAACATTGGTTGAAAAATAATAACAAGAATATCTTTACCAGTTCTTTATTTTCACATCCAAATCACATTACGATTGTATACGAAATACACAAAAACATTACACTTATCTTTCTCTTTCTTTCGTAGTTGTTCGCCCTTTTGCACGTTGACGAGGTAACCTCGGGAGCAGATCAAACGTGTGTAATGTACTCTCCACACCCAAGACCCATCATCTAATATCTCCTTTGTTCCTGAACCTCTTCAGCGTTTTCTATTTCTATTTTGAACATTAACGTTACGTTAGCAAGCATCTAGTTCCTTAGGACTTTGACTTCCTCCTGTGATACGTTAGATATTTTGGTGATCGGAAAGGGCTCGCTGCTGGACCACTTTCGAAACTCAGTATTGGTAGGGAGACATCGTCTGGACCAGTTGATCCAGTTCATATACATTTGTAAGTACTCTGTGGCCTTCACCATCATTTTTGACGTCCAGTTTTTCTTCTTCGGTGCCCAGGTATACATTGTGTTCCCGTGGTGTGTTACACAGAATTTTCAGTGGGAAGCACCGATTTGAAATACGTGCTTCCAGATATACCCCAGCCTCTACTGTCGTCTTACAAGGCTCCAGCGAAGCTCCATGGTGTTTAGTCCACAAAGCTTCTCGGCGTCACTCTGCATGACGAACTAAGCTGGGTAGAACACCTCGTAAAATCTTCCATCTATCGTCCTTACGATCTTCGTCGACTCAAAACACATGACCTCCCGGTACTTGATCTCAAAAAAAGACTATGCAAAACGTCCTCTTTAACTCGCTTTAAATTTTCTTACGTCTTCCCCGTCATTCACCTTTTCTACCCCACAATAGGAGCTTCAAAAAGGTGCAAAAGAGGACGAGGAAGTTCATTATTTTCTGATCATTTTACGTCTCTTATTAAAAGCCGCATAACACACTGGCCCATCGCCTAGACTTCGTCTTAATGAAGCTACTGCACCATCCCCACCAACGTCACCTCCAAGCACCTGAGATCCCTCTCCCCCGGAGTTGCAGTGCGGCTCCTCACATGCAGCTGACCCGCCCAAGTTCGCACAGACTGGTACAATAGCAGCCCTTGACCCAGCCTTTGTGGACGTCACCAGTAATGAGCAGGCCATACATCAACCACCAGCTTTGTGTATTTGTAAAGACTCATTGTATGAGCACCTGCCATTATGGTGTGCTTTATATTTTCAAGCCTTTGTCTACAGATTGTTTCATAAGTCGTTAATTATTATTATTATTATTATTATTATTATTATTATTATTATCATCATTATTATTATTATTATTATTATTATTATTATTATTATTATTATTATTATTATTATTATTATTATCATCATCATCATCATTATTATTATCATCAATATTATTATTATTATTATCATTCTTTCCTACTTT
This sequence comes from Panulirus ornatus, assembly GCF_036320965.1. Classification (NCBI taxonomy): domain Eukaryota; kingdom Metazoa; phylum Arthropoda; class Malacostraca; order Decapoda; family Palinuridae; genus Panulirus; species Panulirus ornatus. The sequence goes on from NC_092224.1 coordinate 67,507,258, forward strand.
TCGCCATTTCCCGCGATAGCGAGGTATTATTATTATTATTATTATCATCATTATCATTATAACATTTGATATCATTATTTTCATTTTCAGAACATCTAGATTTAATGGTTATGGGAACAATGATAAACGCTAACTAAAATCACGTAGGAATTATCTACCATCTCCCCGTGAAGTATGGACGGTGTAAACCGCACACAAACATCCCCCTCAAGACTCGTAGAGCTAGCGGGTCCTGTCTCAGTTATTATGGCACAGTTTCAGTTCCCATCTTCAATTACAATATTTAACTCTTGACCAACGAGGTCATCGTAGCGCCGACCCGAGCAAGATGAGGACCAGTCAGATGGAATCAGGAGGGTTTCTTCCCTGCTTAGAACTTGTGTCCAGACCACAGTCACGACTCTGCCAGTAATCTCGGGTATCTCACAGACTGATGACTTAGGACCGGAGATAATGCTGGGATTTCGCCCCGGTGGGGCTGCCCGGAGGGGTCGTTGTGTGGTGAGGGTGACTGAAGCGGTAAGTCGCGTGGTGAGGGTGACTGAAGGTGTACGTTGCATGGTGTGGGGGTGACTGAAGGTGTACGTCGCATGGTGTCGGGGACTGAAGTTGTACGTCGCGTGGTGTGGTTGACTGAAGGTGTACGTCGCGTGGTGAGGGTGATTGAAGGTGTACGTCGCGTGGTGTGGGTGACTGAAGGTGTACGTCGCGTGGTGTGGGTGACTGAAGGTGTACGTCGCGTGGTGTGGGTGACTGAAGGTGTACGTCGCGTGGTGTGGGTGACTGAAGGTGTACGTCGCGTGGTGAGGGTGATTGAAGGTGTACGTCGCGTGGTGTGGGTGACTGAAGGTGTACGTCGCGTGGTGTGGGTGACTGAAGGTGTACGTCGCGTGGTGTGGGTGACTGAAGGGGTCGACGTGTGATGAGGCTAAGAGAGTTGTCGTATGCTGAGACTACCCTCTAGGGGTCGTCGTGTGGTGAAACTGCTTTAAAGGGTTGTCGTGTGGTGAGGATAGTTGATGGGGTCATCGTGTGGTGAGGGTAATTTGAGGAGTTGTCGTATGGTAAGGCTGCCCAAGGAGATCGTTGTGATGTTAGGCTGCACACCGGGGAGGAGGTCGTCGTGTGTGTATGTGTGGTGAGGCTGCCCGAAGAGGTCGTTGTGTGTTGAGGCTGTCCGGCCGGCCAGAGGGGTGGTCGTCCTGTGAAGCACTAGTACTCCCGGGGAAGGTGAGGGCGGGCGGGGTTGCAGCTGGCGTCCTCCACTACGGTGAGCATATTCTTGATGCTGAGGCTAGTGGGGGTGCGTCCTGCGTCGACCAGGCGGGTTGTGAAGGGAGGGAGAGGAAGGTGAGATAGTTCACAACCGAGGAAGACTTGAGGGATCGCAACAAAGTCTCTATCTTCATTGAAATAAAATGTTACTTTCATAACATTCTAATGACTTTTGATGTTGCAAGGAGAGAGGGAGGAAGGCAGCGACTCTCTACCGTTCGGGGATGGTACAGAAAGGAAGGAAACCCCGTTCCGTGTGGTGACGGTGCGGTGAGGTAAGGAGGTAGCCTCGTTCCGTCGGGCGGTGGGGCAAGGGGAGAGGAAGGGAGGTAGTTCTGCACCGTTTGGTTACGGTGCGGTGAGGTAGGGAGGTAGCCCCATGCCTTTTGGTGACGGTGCACTGAGGGAGGGAAGCAGCTCTGTCCCTTAGGATGATGGTGCAGGGAGGGAGGCAGCCCCGCACCACTGGATGACGGCTCAGAGAGGTTCAGGGTGTGAAGCAACCCCGTAACGCTGAGGGGAAAGTGCGTGAAGAGAGGAGGCAGTCAGCCTGTTCTCGCTAAGGAGTGTGCAGAATGAAAGGCAGCCTCGTATTGCCGCATTACGGATCAGGGAGGGAGGGTGCGAGGCAACCCTATATCGCAGGGAGAGAGTAGGGAGGCAGGCAGTCACCCTCGTACCGCTTGAGCTTCACAAGAGCTGGGGGTCCTAAGGTCTCAGGAATGAGGGTAAACACTAGAGTCACCGCACACCTTACCTGGTACAAGATAGCTATCACCTGCGTGATGAAGGTCACTCCTTCCTTCACCCGCAATTAAGAAATCCTCCGCTAAAAGCTGACCAACTTGATGCTATGTTCGATAACTGTTCTGACCTGCCTCCGCATCTTTGCGGTCGGTATGAAAGCGTCGATCTATATGCCAGTTTACGAAGGAGCTTTGCTATTGCTAAATCTGCGCGAACAGTACGGGGGGTTGAGGCATTTGCCGAAGATATAGTCTGTTGCAGGCAAGACCTGGCGAGATGCTTGGGCTCCGCTTGGTCAAGCAGTACTGATCAGCATTGAGAGTGAACAGCCATCGCGACTGATGAATTAATCTATGCACGGAAATACAGGCTCTTCTTAGCAGTAACATGGAAACCCAGATTCATCACAGCTATACACATAGTAATACACAATCATTATAGTTCCATACATGGAAACACAGGTCTAATGCAAGACCAGGTCTAGCCATAGGTGTTTATGCTTTATCACTGGTAATTATTGCTAGACATCTGGTTGTCGATTCACTGGGAATAAAGATAATGTCATTAGTATAGAGTCGAGACACCGTTTTGGAAGACACCTGGCGTTAGATTCTTTAAGTTGCTATACTCGCTAGTGGGAGCAGACCTTTTCAGATATGCTTGTTATTGTGCAGGAAGGTATTCATGATCTTTCTGCCTTTAGCTACTTGAAATTCTCCTGAAATTCATGATGAAACTTAGAGTTACATAGACAAACACACCACACTGACTCAAGGTCCTAGCAAAGTGATGTAGCCTTAACACTACTGTGAAAGATGCAGCACACTTAAAAAGCATTAGAAGGAGACGATGGCATCTCATAAGGCTCCCTCCACACCCTCCGTTCCCTCCGGCTATGACGTCATAATTTATAGTATCCCTATTACAGTCTTGAGAGATATGCACGACGCTTGACCCCCGTGGTGGTCAGAGGAAACCTCGCCATTCTGTAGCATCTTCGCCTGCTGATGCAAGATTCTCCTTATTCGTTGTGTGGAGAAAGGATCAGAAGGCAAAATTTAAAGTGGTTTCATCTTCCTATAAATGAAAAGTGCAAAGATATATTTCCGTGATCATTAAGTTTTGTGAATTTAAAACTATTCATGAACTTACGCCAGACTTGAGGAAAGATGAAATCCTCTCACTGTTTTGCTGTCCTTTTATTCTGTTGCTTTTAAGAGGACTGCATCTGTCAGTAGCTTTACGGCCGGACCACCTAGCTTGGACCTTGGGTCTGTGTGGTCTGTGTATCTGTGTAACTCTTATGTTCCACTGAAAACAAGAATTGGTTGTAATTTTGATCATCTTCATGCAGTAAAGGGATAACAGATAAGATCTGATGAGTTATGGGGGAAGTCATTTGTATATATATCCCGAGGTGTTGCTTATGAGAGTTAAAACTAGAATCACACACGAACTTTAATACATGAGAACAGAATATCCAGCAATAGTGTGAGAAAGTATTGGAATGCGCACATATTTTCCGCAAAAAAAAAAGACTCCGTAACAGACTTATTACAATTTTCAAGGAGTTCGAGGGTAGGGACCGTAAATCAGTTTTTCACACAATTCACATTTCTTTATGCTACTAACACACAGCTTCAAATTGGCTAGCATGATGATCACCTATCGACCAGACTGTACAATACTCCCAGTGATGCAGCCTCGCCAAAGGTGACTTCACTGTCGGTGGAGCCTCGGGCAGACAGAGTTCGGTAACAACTGGGGAAGTTATCAGTCTTAAGTTACAGTCGCAGGTATTAATTCTAGGCAAGATGTGCATCATCATCACCTCAGCCATTTTTCGTGTATTATTACTTTTTTGTTAACGTCTTCAGAAATCAGGTTGACAGTAATGGGTGACTTAGGGTATTTGTTACCTCTCGTCCCAAAGTCAGTGACTCATTTCTGAGAGGAATGACTCGGAGGTCGTGTTAAATGCTGTAATCTTTCGATGGAAAAAGAAGAAAAAAAAAATAAAAGAGCAAGTACGAGTTCAGGTGGTAGTGTGTTGAGGAAGTGATGGATATGCAAAAACATATAATTGGACAGTGATTTACGCAAGCCTAGGGTTGCTGGGTATCTTGTTCCTGAGCAAGGGTGTGTAGGGATTGGTAATATGATGGGTCTTTGTAACAAAGAGGTTTTCATATGTGATACTCGAGACATTTTCGTGCATCGCTCGTGGCATAATCATGGTTCAGTCTCTCTCTCTTAAGAGCTGGATGGTACAGCGAACTGTTTATTTGCATATTTGATTTACAATATGCCAAACTAAAGTTGCATATATACTTTAGGTGAGTGTCATTCACATTCATATCAGTTGCGATGAACCTGACAGTAGATTTGAAGGGGCGTTCCTGAAGGCTACTCAATACATCATCTGACTCCCACGATGCCACTTGGGGAAATCGGTTCTCAAGCATCCTTGAATGATTAAGGAAACAACGACAGTCGTAGCAACCACATCGTTATCATCGTTACTCCAACAACGATGGTGAGGAACCTGAACAAACCAATCATTTGATGAAGATCTATTAGTCTCTCCATCAGGTATTATTGTTGTGGCATTTTCTGTTTGTCATATGATGTTGCATGATGTTGTGTGCTGCCCATATGATGTGGTGTGCTGCCCATGTGAGGTAGTGTTTTACCCTTACCAGTTGGAAGGAGTTGTTTCCCTGTAGTCTTCTGGTGGTTTCTCCACGAGACTTGAAGTAAAATGGAGGTGACAGACAGCTGCTGGTTGACATGCGTCCCGGTGGTGTTCAACACACACACCATTCACCTAAGGACAGTAAAATCAACCCACCTTATGTCTCCATGATGAACCCTGCTCTAAAAGGAATCATTGCCGTATTATCTTTGGAACTCCAACGAAACTGGAGAGGCAGAAGGATATTTTGTATGATACTGTGAGGAAACCATAAGGATTGGCTTCTCTCGTTTCGTTAGCATACGAAACGAACGTGTAGTTACGCTGTATGCTAACATAACAACCACCCTAACCCCTCAGCTCAGTCTTAAACTCCACTCCACCAGACGATATATGAAACTACATCCCCCAAACATGTACGAGTTACATTTCCTCTGCTGCGTTCTGGACACCCCCGATCCCTCCAACATTCTAGTTATCGATTCAGTACATCTCAAGAAACCTCATGGCTTAGAAGACACTTCCACTCCTCAACTGTCGTGCACTTCTTGACCTGTGGTGTCTTGGTCGATGGAGGTTGGGCTGCCTCTCTGAACGCTGCATCGACAGTTCGTAATCGTCTCAGGTCAAGATGGGAAGTTGAGTATTTGTGTCTATTTCTATGACAGAGTCCTGGTGTCATCGAGGACCTCTTTCCAAGAGCTCCTGCAGCTCCAAGGCTGAGCTTCTTCCAATAGCAGGGAAATGATGGGATCCTTTGGAGTGAGGAGGTACAGCCTCGCCAAAAGTACATTTCTAATCGCAGGCGAAGTCCGGTAAAACACACACACACACACACACACACACACACACACACACACACACACACACACACACACACACACACACATGTATATAGTTATAGAAAAATGATGCATTGGAGGAATTCAGTAAAACACATTTCGATCCAGTATCACCACACTGACTTAAACCTGACGATGTCGAAAGCAGCATCGTGAATGTGCTTCATAATTCACTGCTTTCTTGGATGATAATCAAAAGCTTCAGAAAACACACTTTCCCCTTAGTTCAGTCTTGAGTCGAATGTTTCTTTTACCAGAGAAGTATAGACACCAGGTCGTGAGAGGGGTCAGACCAAACCATTCATGGAGGCAGTCAGCCAGCCTAGTGAACCACTTGCCAACCCTCTTCCCATCCTCCTCGTGATCGTTCTTCTCTTGACTCACTCTCGTGCCGTCCATTTTTCCACAGGGTGAGTCAATATGTTTATCTTAAGGTCTAAGGCACTGGTTCGAATCCTGGCGGCGGCGGAGGCAGTCGGTCCACAGTCAACCCAGCTGTTCATCCTCCATCTTCATTCATTACTCGTTAAGAATTTTAAAACGGTGATTTTCAGCGTCCTATATCAAGTAAATCTGCATAAAGATGTGAATAAATTCAACTGATGTATTATATGTATTCGTGTGCGTGTGTGTGTGTGTGTGTGTGTGTGTGTGTGTGTGTGTGTGTGTGTGTGTAGTAGTAGTAGTAGTAGTAGTAGTAGTAGTAGTAGTAGTCGTAGTAGTAGTAGTAGTAGTGTAAGAGTTCTCGTGTTGTGGTCAACAGCCAAGACGCCTCTTTAGATCAGTTTATGCATGTGGCGTCGTCCTTATCAACGTACAAGGCCGTTCTTTGAGCTCAAGAACAGCGCTCAAGTTACCGAGTATTTTAAGAGCAATTAACCTCAGTGGTTACGAAAGGTCATACACACACACACAGTACACACAAGACTACTACAGAATTATGCATCGAGGTAACTGCTTGTGGTTATTCCCTCTACCATTCGTTCATTTTGTTATGATGTTGCATAATCTATCATCACTATGATGGTAACATGCCACTAAAGTGACTCTGAGGTCGCTCCAGATGTTTGTGGACGGACGTCAAGAATATTTTCGTTTCGCTGGGGAGATGTGTAGCAACCTACCCTGACATCCACTGGCTGCTTTGGTGGTGGTGGGATGTGCACCACCTCTTACTCTGACACCCAGTGGGTGCTTTCGTGACACAGGTTCACTCAACCAATCTGCAGCTGTCTGCGAATGTATTATGGTTTCCCCAACACTACACTTGCAAGCCGGACTGCAAGACTTCCTTTATAAAGACATATTTTTCTTCTGGTGAATTAGCTTCTTCAGCATGATGGCATCACTCGTTGGTATGATGGCCTGGCCTATGTTCCGGCCTTTAAAGGTGGAACTCTTGGGCTCAAAGGCCTCACCGTTGTGTTCAAGGATCCAGTATCAGGATGCAGAAAGTTTCTAGGGCTCCCTGCTCCAATCTGTCATCTTAAGACAATGTGTTATGATAAGAAACTTCGGTGTGAATATTAGACCAGTTGCAGACTGCAATCGTGGGCCTTTGTGTTTAGCAACCGTTGTCCGTGTAATGGTGGATTCGACTTGAGATATGAATCGTCGATATCTGATCCAGTGGCTCTCTGTGGACTCATTAACCCTTAGATCCTGTGGAGTACAGTTAATGGTTACTCATGCGTATGTGTGGACCCTCCAAGCTTCCTAATGCAAACTGTATGTTTGTGGAGACACAGATCATTACGTGGTTTCCTCCCTCGTCTCCCTGGGGTCCAGATTCTGGTTGATTGTCTGGGTTTTAGGCCTCTCAACTGCCAGGTTCATTAAGGCCATCAGCTTCCACCAACCGTAAGATCTTTGGCACCTTCCTCAGGTGTTGAGATAATTGTAAGACCACATACACTCTTACCACGTGCGTGGCCTGTGCCAGATTCTGAAACTGGTATGTAAATATCTATTTGATTCGTAGATTCTCAGTTCTGTGGAGGTATGTATATGACGTCAAAGAAAAGGAAACGGTGACTTCACTTAAGAAATATGAAAAAAACATATTGACTTCGTGTTCTCATAGTGAAGCTATTTCATTACCAAGAGAGAATTATTAAAAGTAAGTTTTCCTGTGACATCTTGCTGAGGAATGACTCAGGGATGTGAGTGACTAGTGACATTACGTCAATATCTTTCCCGACCTGGGAGTGCAGGAGAGGCACACATGACATAGCGGACCATGACGAGGATGTTTTCAGGTCATAATTGTACCCGTAGTAGAGAAAACATAGTAAAACAGAAGGCATTTCTCTTATATATAGAAATATTTCCATATTTTCTCTTTTGATTTGTTCTCTGCAGGGTATTGTATTTATCGTGGGCAGACGTCTCACTTCGAACGAGGCCAAGTACTTTGTCTTCAACAGGATTGTTAACGTGTGGACTGATTTACTAGTCAGAGTGGTTGAAAACAATACTATGGATAAGTTTAAGAATAGACTTGATATTTCGCTTCAAGCCCGTGCCTGTCATTATTTGCGCCTCCTTAGCCACATTGAGAGTTTGCAGATTTTTCTCTTTGAATTATCTGTATGCCTTTCTACTGTTATCATACTAATCTGTGTTACTGATAATGTCTACTATTCACAAACAGTCTTGAAGGGCCCTAGTGGTCTATTGCTGTTTAAATTTCTTCGAATTACATTCATCTGGAGGCCTCTGAAACGTTATTTAAAGTGAAAACGTGTGATACGTTAACATTCACATATATTTATAAATATATACGTTTACAAGGCATCAAAGGTACATAAAACATGTTGCATAAATATCTGTAAAGCCTCTGATTTATGTATCCCCCCTCTCTTTTTGATTCCATTTTCTTTTTCCTTATTTCGCGCCTTGATGGACGTAAAACGTGAGGAGGAACGATCTCTCTAATTTGTGGCAGGGCTTTGGTCTGGATTTCGTACACCTGACGCGTCTGCACGGATGGTGGGAACCGCTCGAGCGAGGAGGTCGTGAAAGGAGAACGTTGAGGTGGAGGTAGACTCCTCAGCTGTGACATTACATCGTCGTATTGGCTCACATCTTTGACAGGTATGGGAGAACAGTGGGGTCAAGTTGTTCTGGGCGCGTGAAAAGGACGAGGGACAAGGCAGGGAAGCTAAGAAGGTGTGTAAGAGCGAAATAAATGGCAGAAGACCAGTGGCCCAGGGTCAGGAGCTGAATGAAAGGTAATCGTCATCGTGGATGACCTAAGATTAAGAGGATGTAAGCACTGGAAAGTCTTGATCAGAATTTCTAAATCGACTCTTGAAATTATTTGCTTCCTACACTTTGTGTGTCCCTGTCACTTTGCACCACCTTATCTGCGCTTATCTACCGGTGTACCCAGCTATCTATCTGCACACTTGTTCTGCTCTAACACACATGTTATGTTGGTCGGATCAGCTAAACCAAGACGCACATAAAAGGAACAGAGAACTCAATTAACTATAGTGAACATTATAACATGTGTATTAGTGACTGATGATTTCGTATATTACGAATGTGATGAACATCTACAAGACACAGCCTGGCAGTGAAGTGTAAGCAATAAACACCAATTTATTTTCATCAGTAATTAAGAATTATTCATTAGTAAAGCCAATGCAATACCGAACCAGATTTCCAGCCTGAAAGAAACAAAACGTACGTTATGATCATCCCCTTTACATGATGCAATTTTTTTCCAAATCATTTACGACCTTCAAGACCCCTTCATAAACATGTAGAGTAGAGTCGGATCTGGCCTGAATCTCACGCTCTCACCACCACCAGAAATCAAACGGTTTGCGCCCCGACCCCCGTGTCGGATCAATACTTTAAAAGCACGATATAGCACGAGGAGGAGGAGGAGGAGGGAAGGGCGGCAGTACATCAGCAGTCATGCTCGGGGGTTGAGTGGCCGGGGTGTGGCCCGTGTGGGAACCAAACCAAGATGGCCAAACACTCTCTATACTCGAGTTGTTCGTAAAGCTGAAGATTTAAGAGTCCTTCATGTGTTTGGCTTTGTTGTGCATCGTTGATAGGAAATGTGCCGTAGATTCATCTGGTTGTGTTCTCCGCTAAATTGTCTTGGTAATTATTCGTGTTACAAGACTTGACAGTATAAAAGATAGGTATTCCTGCATTTCTAATTTCTCTTGCCATACTAAAATCTGATAGGATTCAATTAATGTCAGATGTAAGGAGACTGTTATATGATGTTGACCGAAGTCTTTGGTTGAATATGTTTGTGTTGGCGTTAATGGTTAAAGTATGAATGCGAGGCATGGGCTTCACATGAAAATGTACTGAAGAGGGTGATTGTCTTGGAAATGAAATGTTTGAGGACATTACATGGTGTGAGGAGGGTTGATCGATTAATTAGTGATGGGGTAAGAGAGATGTGTGCAAGAAAAGAAAAGTATGGTTGAGATAGATGAAAAGGGTGTGCTGATGTAGTTTGGACATATGGACAGAATAAGTGAAGTAGGTTGACAAAGAGAATGTATTTCAGGAGTAGAGAGGACGAGGAAGATCGATTTGGAGGTAGAAGGATGGAGTGAGGAAGATTTTGTGTGCTCGAGGCCTGACCGTGCAGGAGTGTGAAAGGCGTGCAAGGGATAAAGTAAACTGGGACAGTTGTGATATACTTGGCGCGACATGTTGTAAATGGAGTGGCCCAGAGCATTGAAGCAGCTGGGGAAAACCTCGGAAATGTCTATAATACTTAGTTGTGGATAGAGTCTGTGGTTTCGGTGCGTTGCTCCTGGCACTATCTCGCATACGCGGAAAGTGGTAAACAAATATGAAAGAAAAGAAAGGTATGTTGCAGTTTTTTTTCTGACAATGTATGCTTAATCGGCGTGCACCCATACCTACCCCGTCGATCTGGACGAGTGATGGTCGTTTAGCTAACTGTTCCGCGGACCACGACTTACTAGACGGCCTCTTCAGGTGATGCCATGACACTGCTGGTGGTGGAAGATGTTGCGTTATGTGGAAACTCCCAGAGGAGCCGCCCGCCACCGGCTGTTGCACGTTTCTCCGTTCATCTTCCAGCCCCTCGGCAGGACAGGCCGAAAACAACCTGGCCTACTTGTAGAGGAAGGAAATTCTTATTTCTTTTTAGATGAGATATTTGCCTTAGGGTCAAGATAGTGTTTATCACTATGCCATTAAACACGCCCTTAATAACACAGTCTAGACCAGTGGTTCATATAACCTTCATAGGTCGCGTTCCATTTGCCAACCTCCCCTCCACATCGTGTACCACTTTACGTCTAATGCCTTCCATGAACTTAGGAATGATAGACAGCTTATTTCATACACATTCCCTATGTTGATGATACCATGAGCAAAAGGTCTGTTCAAGTGTAAAGTAGTTTATTACCTCGGTTAAACCGAGTGAAATGATTTGAACTCGATGGTGTTGTCCTGTTATCTTAAACAAGGACTTGTAATCGCATAACATTTCTTCCTTCTCGACTGGAGCTTGTGGCACTAACATCACGTGCCATCTGCACGGCTGTAGCGTACCATTAGCGGTACGAGCATCGGCTCCAACCTGGGCCGACGGGTCTTGGGGGCAGGCAATACCATGTCTGCCCTCACGGTTATCTGTCTATATGTTTGTTGGTCCGCATGATAACTGGACAGACGTCATGAGGGCATCATCTCGTTTAGTCGACCGTTACGTGTGTATTTACATACACAAGTCATGAAAGATTGTTCATATCAGTGCATTAAAAGTCAAGGTTACGCGGTAAAAAACAAAAATCATGATTAATTGTGTTGCTTTGAGTATCAGTAATCAATAAGTGGAGGTCATTGCTGGCGAGCAAGTCAGTCCAGAGCGATCTGTTCACGTGGATATTCTGTCTCTTATTATCAATTCAATCGCTACGAGTGAGCAGGGTGGTCAATGCCAGTACAGCTCTTGTTTTTTTCCACTTAGTGAAATTCTTCCTTCAGTGAAACTAGGAATCGCAAGTTTACTTTCACGAAATAATTCTTGATATTGATCGATCAGGGAATGACCCTAAAGAAGTTAACGGATCCTATACACATAGAGAATGAGACCTAAAGGGTTCACAGGTCCACATGCACAGTGTTCTAGCATGTATCGTCCCTTCGCTGGGCGAAATGGAAAGTGCAGAGATCAAGGATGGAACTGGTGGTCCGGCAGCAGTGCTATCCCTCACTGGCAGTGTATTTCGTTTATCTTACTTTATCTGTTTCATGTTACAGTGTATAGCTGTCTCTTCCTGTGACATGACGTGCAGTCATACGTAGCTGTAACAGTGTTTTCTTCATTACGACCAAGGGGTTACAGGTCTGTGACCGTCAGTAGATTTATCAATTATTTCACGTTTGCCAAGACTCGACCTGGGTGAATTGTGAATGCCGCCATGTTGCCTTCGTTCCCGTGTATTTCTGTCGTTTGTGGATATATGCATATGTGTGTGTGTGTGTGTGTGTGTGTGTGTGTGTGTACATAAGTCACTGTCTCTGTGAGGTGTGCACGTTTCTAGGCGCTTATGTATGTGTCCATTAATGTGTGTGTGTGTGTGTGTGTGTGTGTGGAGAGAGAGAGAGAGAGAGAGAGAGAGAGAGAGAGAGAGAGAGAGAGAGAGAGAGAGAGAGAGAGAGAGAGAGAGAGTAACAAAGGTGAAGTTGTTTGATTAAATGTACGGAACGAGTCACTTTGCTTATCTCCACTGCCCTTAACTCACTATCTCATTTCATTTGCAGTGTGATTGCGTCTCAACATTATTATTATTATTATTATAATTATTATTATTATTATTATTATTATTATTATTATCATTATTGTTATTATTATCATTATTATTATTATATAATCATTGGTCCCATTCAGTAGGGTAACTGTTGTACAGCTTCGGCGCTGCGCTCCACTCGCTAGTAAGGTGAGCTGCTGTAGGAACAGGTAGATCTTTTATCGGAAGGACAGATAGCAGGAGACCCGACGGTCGTCCATGACGAGGTTACCTGCCGTAGGCAAGAAATAGTATCCTTAGTCCTTACCCCATGTTTGAGAGAGAGGCAGGCTAGTAAAGCAGAAGACACCTTACCCACTACAGGAATAAAGCTTAGAAGGTGCACTATCTAACAAAGAGAGAGAGAGAGTATGCTATCGAGGAACTTTTGTAAGGAAGTTTCAGTGAGACTGAGAATGTCATTAGTTTCTGAAGGTGTATGCTCTCGGGGAGGAGGCTTAGATTTGGATCAAAGTAAAGGTATTTCTGTAAATATGAAATGTTAATGAGTGCTTTTATTCTTCCTCTTGAGCAGGTTTATTCACTGATCATTGTCGCTGAGGAATGTGTCTCGCACTGAAATAAGAGGTATCAATCGTGTTATCTTTTCAAGTGTTCCACAACTCTGCAGTTGATGAAGCTGTATATATATATATATATATATATATATATATATATATATATATATATATATATATATATATATATATATATATATGCACACACATAAAACTCACTGGCAGACGGGTGTGGCCCGCCATTATCAAGACGCAGTATACATACATTCATCTGTGACTGATTTTGAAAAGTTAAGTCATAACTCGTGGCCGGGGAAGGGGGTTCACCCTCCAAGTACGAGCTCAAGGGAGTCCTTCAGTGCCCCTCACGCTTCAAAACGAGATGCATATAAACTTATACGTTCGGTGGTTCTGTGAGCAGTGAAGTACGTGTCCGTTAACGAACTCGTCCGGGAACGGCGTCATGGCTGGACCGCACATCGAGGGGGCGGGTTTCATTATAGCTAGCGTCAGGGCTCGTTATGGCCCGCATGATTTTCCTCCTTATCTGCGCACATATCTTTCAGCATGATGGAACTACTTCATCTTGGTTTATGGTTTGATGTGGAATACTCTCCCCCCGTGAGATTTATACTCTGAGTATATATATATATATATATATATATATATATATATATTCATACTATTTGCCATTTCCCGCGATAGCGAGGTAACGTTAAGAACAGAGGACTGGGCCTTTGAGGGAATACCCTCACCTGGCCCCCTTCTCTGTTCCTTCTTTTGGAAAATTAAAAAAAAAAAAAAAACGAGAGGGGAGGATTTCCAGCCCCCCGCTCCCTTCCCTTTTAGTCGCCTTCTACGACATGCAGGGAATACGTGGGAAGTATTCTTTCTCCCCTACCCCCAGGGATATATATATATATATATATATATATATATATATATATGATTAAGAGCAAGGTTATTAGGTACAGTAGGGTTGAGGGTCAAGTCAGTTGGGAGGTAAGTTTGAATGGAGAAAAACTGGAGGAAGTAAAGTGTTTTAGATATCTGGGAGTGGATCTGGCAGCGGATGGAACCATGGAAGCGGAAGTGGATCATAGGGTGGGGGAGGGAGCGAAAATCCTGGGAGCCTTGAAGAATGTGTGGAAGTCGAGAACATTATCTAGGAAAGCAAAAATGGGTATGTTTGAAGGAATAGTGGTTCCAACAATGTTGTATGGTTGCGAGGCGTGGGCTATGGATAGAGTTGTGCGCAGGAGGGTGGATGTGCTGGAAATGAGATGTTTGAGGACAATGTGTGGTATGAGGTGGTTTGATCGAGTAAGTAACGCAAGGGTAAGAGAGATGTGTGGAAATAAAAAGAGCGTGGTTGAGAGAGCAGAAGAGGGTGTTTTGAAATGGTTTGGGCACATGGAGAGAATGAGTGAGGAAAGATTGACCAAGAGGATATATGTGTCGGAGGTGTATGGGGGGTGGGTTGGGCCATTTCTTTCGTCTGTTTCCTTGCGCTACCTCGCAAGCGCGGGAGACAGCGGCAAAAAAAAAAAAAAAAAAAAAAAAAAAATATAAGATATACATTAGTATACATGAGTTAGGGGAGTTAACTGATAGACGTGCTAGAGAGAGATATTTGGATGTAGTAAAGGTGGTGAGAAGGGTAGCTGGTGGGAGATCTGGTCTGATCTTCGTGGAAGCGAGGGCGAAAGTGTGTCGAGTCTAGACCATCGAAGTCACTTAAGTCGTACACTGCGTCCACGCTCCTTTGATGGTCTTATGACTGGTTGGGTCTTAGCGTTCGTTCAGGGCCCTGCCTCTTGTGAAAGAGATTCTTCCATGTTCATCTATGGACATGGAAAGGTTGAATAGATGGTTTATCTGTGAGGAAGTCCACAGGTGCTACCTGAACACGTGTACACTACACTTGAACGTGAAGGCGTTGACGTCATATCTTTGTACATGAACGGGATGTCATAAGTGAGGTAAATGCTAACCTGGTCTCCGTAGTGGAGTAACTGGCTCTAATAATCTGGGATAATTTATCTTTTTAGCGTTAAATTCAATTATCGTAAATTTAGTGATTTCGTATAAGTTACATCCTTGGGTACAGTAAATGCTGAAAATGTTATCTAAAAAGATCGCTTAATGAAATACAAGAGCATTTTAACTGTATTTTTTGAGAGTGACATTAGAAAATGTTCAGATAATATCTTCATTAGAAACCTGCCTACATTTAAGGTACCTCAGTATTTGATTTGTATGTAAACAAATCTAGAGCCTGTAATTATTATATAACTAAGTACACACACACACACACACACACACACACACCTCTGGCTTAAGCTAAGGTGTGTGTGTGTTTTTGTGCGCACATACATAGGAGTGAAGACATGGTTCACAAATACAAGATTAAGAGACGGGGCAACATGAGTGTAAAACCCTCCGTAACACATGAACAGGAGTAACACATAGTCATCAGAGATACATATTCTAAATGCGTTAGAGATCATATCTCGAAAATCGTTGGGACCGGAAAATCTTCAAAGTGTACGAGAGAGCTTTATCATTTCCATGTCCTCTACTCATAACATATTATTTCCATCGAACACTGTTTGGTAGTTATGGTGAGGAAACCTATGGCCAAGCTTGAAGATCTTTGACGAGCGAGACAGAAGCGCCAAATGTGTTGCAGTGGAGAGCTAGCTTGAACACCAGGAACTACAAGGATAATTAATTACAAGACAGATGTTTAAAGTCACTGTAACACTCGCGATCCTCATTATTCTCTGACTTGTTCACTGTTACTTACGTCGTCGTGTTCGTCTGATTTCTGAAGATATCATTCTGAAAGTTCTCCATTGATGCTCAAGCAATACCACTATTGAAATAGCCTTCCAGTATTCTCTTGATAAGAAACAAGCAATTAACGCCATCTAAAGATAATTATGTGCCTTTAAGAAGACATACGTGTCGTAAATCAAGAGATAATATTGGTACATTGTCTTACTCGGTCGTCCAACTGCGCAGAGATACGTGTCCCAGTCATATACAACGGAAAGGGAAATGTTTCATGAAATCATTGATATCGCGTTTGTTTGACTCGAATCCTTTTTAATCTCGCATTTGCAGCTAAATTGTTCAGCGTACACGAGTTCTGTCTGCTTTACTCTCATATTTCTTTTTTTGTCCACTGAGAGGAACGTCAACACTTCACACACAGTCACACAAACAATTTCGTTAAGGTTAAGGTTTAAGTCACTTAAATACGAGACTTAAACATCTCCATGGGGCAAAGGTCACTCAGTGCGGGACTGTTGAGTCGTGCAACTCTTCCTGCTCTCTCTCTCTCTCTCTCTCTCTCTCTCTCTCTCTCTCTCTCTCTCTCTCTCTCTCTCTCTCTCTCTCTCTCTCTCTCTCTCTCTCATTCTCTCTCTCTCATTCTCTCTCTCTCATTCTCTCTCTCTCTCTCTCTCTCTCTCTCTCTCTCTCTCTCTCTCTCCCCCCCCGCCATCATCTCCTCGCACGTACTCGTAGGTAAGGTACCTCTTGCCTTGCACCGACATTTGGTAAGTCCCCCCCACCGACCCTCTCTGATTTTGACGATGTTGTGATCCCACCCTGACCTTCAGAGTGAGGGACTACCTGGCTGGGTGGCACATATGTGTAGAGCCCAGATGCTGCTCTGACACAGTTCTCTACACGTGCCGTAGTGAGGCGCTCTATATAGAGGTCACATGGAAAACTCACCAGAAGCTCGTGAAAGGTACTGTATGGTTCATGACAGCAAGAACGTGGGGTAAGAGGCCAAGTGTTTTGACCCTGATTGGTTTAGAACACCATGGTAGAGGGTTCCATTGTTTTTAGCATTGCTAATATGAGGAAATATATGGGGGTGGAAGTGACTGCCTTGGAGGGCCTCTGAGCAGCGTATAGTTATGCGTTTGAGGCCTCAGGATGATAGCCCAGATCCAGATCGACCACACAGATCCCTTGATCTCGCCAAAAAGGGTTAAAAAAGATAAACTGTTACGCTTAATGACGACGTACACTGGATAATGTTGAGTGTGACCTGTCTTTACAAAGATGGTCGTAGATGATGCTACTGTGGTAACTGTGGGATTCTTTGACGCGGGCAAGTGCTGCCTATGTGTTGGTTGACGGGTGATGCAGGAGGAGGATGACGCGAAGGCCTACCACAAATGAGGTACCCATAGTGACAGATTGGTAAGAGGAAGCGAGGAAGAGCAAGGAATTTATTCTTATCAGCTCGTTTTAGCAAAATTTTTCTCCATAAAAGTCATCCTCCTGAAGGAGACGTTGTTGAAACTAATAGTTTAGAAGAATAGATTCCTCGTTCCCTGCTTTCTTTCACATACTTGCCACAGAACTGAGTGCTGTTTGTACCTGCTGTGCTGACCACATGTTCTTCCAAGACTTCTTTGCCGTCAGTCTGGTGGTGAAGCACTCGGTGTGTCCCCTCTTTATGATGGTCACAGTTCATTTCGTGGTCACGCCGCAATCATAACTCGCCCAGAAAATTTGCTGAATTCCCCTTATGTTGATCCCATCTCCCGTTGTCCTCTCTGATACATGCAGACGAATAGATCGAATGTCCAAGTTGGTTGTTATGGTGATTTTAGTTTCTCCAACTGTGCAGCTTACAAATGGCAATAACAAATGAGGATCATTATCAGGGTCAACCAGCGTGATCACACACACTGTAATAGACCAAACAACTTGTTATCTGCTGCATGTTGATGATGTCTTAACATCTTTAAGACAGCTTGTGTGTGTGTGTGTGTGTGTGTGTGAGGTAATCTTATGTAGTGACCAGTGTCTCTCTCTTTATATTTTTTTTTTTTTTTATACTTTGTCGCTGTCTCCCGCGTTTGCGAGGTAGCGCAAGGAAACAGACGAAAGAAATGGCCCAACCCACCCCCATACACATGTATATACATACGTCCACACACGCAAATATACATACCTACACAGCTTTCCATGGTTTACCCCAGACGCTTCACATGCCTTGATTCAATCCACTGACAGCACGTCAGCCCCGGTATACCACATCGCTCCAATTCACTCTGTTCCTTGCCCTCCTTTCACCCTCCTGCATGTTCAGGCCCCGATCACACAAAATCTTTTTCACTCCATCTTTCCACCTCCAATTTGGTCTCCCTCTTCTCCTTGTTCCCTCCACCTCCGACACATATATCCTCTTGGTCAATCTTTCCTCACTCATCCTCTCCATGTGCCCAAACCACTTCAAAACACCCTCTTCTGCTCTCTCAATCACGCTCTTTTTATTTCCACACATCTCTCTTACCCTTACGTTACTCACTCGATCAAACCACCTCACACCACACATTGTCCTCAAACATCTCATTTCCAGCACATCCATCCTCCTGCGCACAACTCTATCCATAGCCCACGCCTCGCAACCATACAACATTGTTGGAACCACTATTCCTTCAAACATACCCATTTTTGCTTTCCGAGATAATGTTCTCGACTTCCACACATTCTTCAAGGCCCCCAGAATTTTCGCCCCCTCCCCCACCCTATGATCCACTTCCGCTTCCGTGGTTCCATCCGCTGCCAGATCCACTCCCAGATATCTAAAACACTTCACTTCCTCCAGTTTTTCTCCATTCAAACTCACCTCCCAATTGACTTGACCCTCAACCCTACTGTACCTAATAACCTTGCTCTTATTCACATTTACTCTTAACTTTCTTCTTCCACACACTTTACCAAACTCAGTCACCAGCTTCTGCAGTTTCTCACATGAATCAGCCACCAGCGCTGTGTCATCAGCGAACAACAACTGACTCACTTCCCAAGCTCTCTCATCCCCAACAGACTTCATACTTGCCCCTCTTTCCAAAACTCTTTATATTTACGTATCACAATTATTCAGAATTCATTAACGAAAATATGAAAGACCTTAGCTAACAGGAGTGGGTCTGATTAAACATTTCATAGGTCAAGTAAGGGCATGACCTACATAGTGGATATCCATTCATTTATTCACTTTTCACTTGTCTATCTATATACTTATTCGCCATATGTCTTCAACAGTAGACGTTCTTTGAAGAATTAGTCCACAGTTTGGTATTTTGGTCAGCTAGTTAAGGCGGTCATGTCAACGAGTCATACGAGTAACATGTTACCCTCAAAGTTCACGTTCACATTTCGCTTTTTTTTTTTCTTTCATAAGAAAATGGGGGTTGTGATCTCAGTCTTGTTTGCAGTTGATAAATCGAAAGTCATTTAATTGTATATTACGTAATATGGCAGAAATTGTCATCTTTAGCGTCTTGGAATTTGGGATATGAAATATTTTACATAAATGAGGCAATCGGAATGTTCCATCTTCCTTGTTCATGTATTTTGCTACATCGGCGTCGCTGTTATCGGGTTACAAAGCCCAGATACTTTGTTATATATCGAAGCCGCTGCATCGGGTAACAGAGACTTCAGATATTGTTATATCCGGAGTAGTTGTTATCGGATAACAGAGACTTCAGATACTTTGTTATATCCGGAGTAATTGTTATCGGATGACAGAGACTTCAGATACTTCGTTAGAGCCGATGTCACTATTATCGGGTAACAATGGCTTAAACACCTCGGGTAATATAATGCAGTAAATATTAAGCGTTATCACTTCCTTGTTACACCTTTACTGAAATAAATATCACATTATTTGTCGTCGTAGTTATATTCTTATACCAGTTTCGTTATTACGCGCGAAATACTTTTTTTTAATTGCTTTCTTCCATTCGTAGTGGCTCTTGGTTGAGCTGATATTGAGATGTGTTCGATGTATTCTTTATCTCCGTTATCGCCTGCTGCACGACTGCCGTTCCTCGTCCCCACATCGCTACGGGCGATCATCAGCTCGTCCTGCCGCGCGGGCCGGGCGCCGCCGCCACTTCCCTTCACACAGCTTACCTGTTCCCCAGACCTGACGCCGCTCCTCCCAGCCACTCGTGAATAGCCCTCGGTACTTAACGAAGTATGAGCACGCACGCCACCCTCGCCTCTCCTCCCTTACTGGCAATACACCGTCCACCTTGTCTTCTTCAGTTTGCTCCTATCTAGTTCTCCCTCTTCAGTTTCTCTACAGTAAAAGCCCTTCCTCTTTCCTTTTTTTTTAATGTTCTTCCAGTTGACGTATAATATCAACTGGAAATATAGCTAACGTATGTGATGCGGTAAGGTATGTTGGTCGACGTCGACGCCAACTTGATCGCCTGGAATGTTGGTGTTCTCTGTAACGTTGCTACGAGTGACGTACAGATGGTACTTTTTTTTTTCATCGCCATAACCATTACTACTTTTGTCGTGTCTGTACACCCATTACTAGACGGGATCTCCTGTTACTGCTTCAAGGCACTACAGAGAATTCCTACATCTGCTGCTGCTGCTGCATTTTTTCCCATTGCTGCAGCTCCCGCTGTGACTCAACTTGTAGCAGCTGGCAGCGGTAGTCGTGAAGTGCCTCCGGAGGAGAGTGAGAGAAAAAACACGCACCCACACATTGCCATAGTTCACCCAGGCTTTCACTTTTGTGTTTGACCCTACCACCTTGTTTTGCTCGGGGGCAGACTTTTTATATCTTTTCTTTCATGTCTTTCTTTATCTTTAGTTAGTTACTTCGTCTTGTGGGGCTGTCTTTAGGTGTCTCCTCCCCCCCTTCCTCACACCTAGCCCCTCACACCCCTCGCTGGCCTCCACCTACTACCTCACATATATATGAAATTACAGGACTGGATGTTGTTGTCTGTATCCACCGTCGCTTAGCCGCCACCTTCTGTACCGTTTTAGTTTGTATTTTGTAAGTTTTATCGCCAGTGGCGCGAGTCTGTTGTTTGTCGATGATGCTACTGCCTTAATATTTCTCATTTTTTCTCTCTATATGATTTAATTCCGTTTCTAGTCGTTGTGTACGTGTCTTGCTGATCAGTACTGTCAATAGACTCTTTCTCATAGCGAAGACTGCTACCCCAAACTCCACACAGCTGCTCCTCTCGCTACTTGAAGTCTAACTTCTTTTTCTTACATTCCTGAAGTTTGGATTATATCTTTCATCCACCTGATATCGTAATCATTTGAAGTTCTTCATCAATCTCATTTATTAATTTAATCTTCACCTCGACACTTCGCTGTCCTACATCATGATGTCCTGAAGATCTATAGACGAACACCTACCTATACCCTCCGCTTTATGGTTCAGTCTGTCCTGCTGTAGCTGCTTCCAGAGCACCCCTCCGCTGCTGCTGCTGCTGCAGGTGCATTTGCTGCTGCCGCTACTCCCGGCCGCTCTTCCTGTCATGACACGCCCGCTGGCGGTCGTGATCCGCCGCAAGACCCACCTAGAAAAACTTCATCCTGGTATTCATATCGCACCAGTCCTTTCTCCTCTTTTTTTTCCCTCCCCCCACCCCATGTGTCCCGTCCATCCTGAGGCGCGGCGCAACCACCAGCCACACACATACACACACACACACACACACACACACACACACACACACACACACACACACACACACACCAAAGTTGGTCTGATACATGGATGATTGAATTCAACTCGAGTAAATGTAACGAGATTGGGATACAGTGAAAGGCCTCAATATGAGTATTATCATATAGGAAATACGCTGCAGGAAGCTGACTGTGAGGAGGACATGGAGACTGACATCGTCCCTAACCTGTCACCGGAGTCTCATATTAGGTCCTACAATAGTAAAAGAGACAAGCTATTCACAAATATTATAATAGCACTCAATGATATAGATTAGGATATATTCAGCAAGCTGTTCACGTCCTGCACTAAGCCGAGGTTTAGTCATTACTCGATAAGAAGCACAGAGAGTTAATAGAGAAGGTCTAGAGGAAGGGAGCTAGTGATAGTATCGAATTAAGTCATCTGAGTTGCAGGGAAAAGCAGCCCTCCAAATTTGCCCATCATGAAAGACGGAAGAGTAAGGGACGACCTGTTCACATCCTTTGAGTGAACAGTTCGAAAACAACCAGAGGCCATGACATGAAATTGAGCTTGAAACTTGTTGGGATAAAAATGTTAGAATGTAAAGCCACACCTTCGTAGACTACATACAGAATTTGTTAAAGGTTATACGACAGTAGAATCTGTTCAAGTGACGGAGTCCCACGAGTGTGAAATTCCCTCCCTGTACAGTCCACAGAGGTGATTACACACACACACACACACACACACACACACACACACACACACACACACACACACAACTAGAAAAGGAGCTGGAAGGGCCAGCAAGATCATCATCCTTGGCCCCACCAACGCCGCCTGACACGAGGCGCTGGACACACCCCGCCACACTGGCCTCCCTAACTTTCTCCAGCCTTCACTTAGGCCTCATCAGCTCCAGCCAGAACCAGCTGCGTTAGCTGTGCCACCTTAGATCCCCCGTTGGTTGGTAGGTAGGTAGTAGGTAGGTAGGTTGGTAGTAGTAGTAGGTGGTAGGTAGTCACCGTCCGAGGTGGGTATATTACTGGTACTACTCACTTGGGCATCGGATGATCAGCAACAGCTGTGCACTGAAGCAGCACTCCAGTGGCTGTCAGGTGTCACTCCTGTGGCCCGTGGGAGCTATCTTTTTGGATCTGCCTCATCCGCACGTGAACTACCGGCATGCAGCCCACAAATATACATATTTTCCTTCTCTCGCATAACACTTGACAACACGTAAACTCACATGGTTCGTTCTTCGTCACTTTAGAGTTTCTTGCGGTGAGTGTGACGCGCTGTCCCTGCCACAAGGCAGTCTTCGGGAGTACCTGTAAATACTGAGTACTTTCCAAATTGCACTTGGGCATCACAACCTCCCCAAGTCTGCGACAAGTCAAGCCCCGTCCCAGCCACTGTGAACATCGGGTAACACTACACTGCCATCCTAGTGGCCTGTGTAAATACTCTCTGTTTCCTTTTATTGCTCATCTGTCTATACTGTGTGTGTGTGTGTTGTGTGTGTGTGTGTGTTGTGTGTGTGTGTGTGTGTGTGTGTGTGTGTGTGTGTGTGTGTGTGTGTTTATCCGTATATTTTTAGCTACTCGCTGAAAGTAGTTCAACATTCTTTTTATCATCATTACCATTATTATTACTATTAGTGTTGTTGTTGTTGTTGTTGTTGTTATTAAGTGTCATTTCTGTCCCAATTTCCTCTCCATCCCAGTGCTGAATTTTCCTCCACATCAGGCATTTTATTCAGTCTCATAAGCTAGGAAGCTTTTCCTCTCTCCCTTCAGTTATTTTTCTCTCTTTTTTTCTGTTAAGTTATTCCAGTATGTTCAACCTCTCCCCACAGGCCAGACCCGCCAAACCAGGGAACGTTCAGGTTGCATGTTTTTGCAGTCTTTCCAGTTTATCTGCATGCCTCTTTACATGAAGCTTTTACAAGGATATAGCATACTCCCAGCTTATATGCATGCCTTTTTACAAAAAGGGTTTTACAAGGATATAGCATACTCCCAGCTTATCTGCATGCCTTTTTACAAAAAGGGTTTTACAAGGATATAGCATACTCCCAGCTTATCTGCATGCCTTTTTACAAAAAGGGTTTTACAAGGATATAGCATACTCCCAGCTTATCTGCATGCCTCTTTACAAAAAGGGTTTTACAAGCATATAGCATACTTCCAGCTTATCTGCATGCCTCTTTACAAAAAGGGTTTTACAAGGATATAGCATACTCCCAGCTTATCTGCATGCCTCTTTACAAAAAGGGTTTTACAAGCATATAGCATACTTCCAGTTTATCTGCATGCCTCTTTACATAAGGGTTTTACAAGGATATATCCCACTCCCAGCTTATCTGCATTCCTCTTTACAGCTTACCCGCATACCTCTTTACATAGGGATTATACAAGGAAAAAGCATACTCCAGGCTTATCTGCATACCTTTTTACGGTATGGTTCTAGAAGGATACATCATACTCACAACTTATCTGCATAATTCTTTACATAAGGGTTCTGCAAGGACGCAGCATACATCCAGCTGTCTGCATGCCTCTGTAGATGGGGGTTCTACGAGGATACAGCATACTCAGTTTTATTTTGTTGTTGTATTTTCTTCCACGCATTTACGTTTATGAACGTGAATACGTTTTTAATCCTTGCTAACATTATTCGATGACGTCTCTCAGGTGTAGACGTGTTCGTGATAGATATGCCCCAAGATCTTTCACGAATTGTTTTTATTTCTTTATGGACAACGTTCCTCCATATGTCTGACACATGTCCCTGTGCCGTATTTGTCACACCGTCCTTACTCAAGGGACAGATATTCCCTGATTCCCTGCGTGTTCTACATCACCACCGCCACGGCCCTCACTCCCTCCTCCTGCACGCCTCCTCCACCCGTCCCATAACCTCGCACTCCTCCAGTAGCCCCCGGAGGTACTCGTGATGCGCCTGCAGGAGTACCCGAGAAAAAGGTGGGTCGCCCATATTGCACGAGTGGCGTGTGTGTGGGCGTGGGAGTGGGTTTGGTCGTGGGCGTGCCCGGACACGCCGCCGCCCCGTCATCAGACGGCGCTCAGTGCCCTGGGCAACCACGGATGCAGCAGAGTTCTGTAATTGGTTTGGTATCAGTTGGGATCAGTCAGCAGATAATGACAAAGAGGAATTCCTTAGGCAGGTATTGACAGAGGTAATAAGACGGGACATTTATGATCCATCTCTTCTTTTGTGTGTGTGTTTGTGTGTGTGTGTGTGTGTGTGTGTGTGTGTGTGTGTGTGCTCGAGTCTTTGTTTGTCTTTGTGATGAAGTTTTCCTATATGTATGCATATTGCAAGAGGTCACAGTGGTGCGCGTGATCTAGTATATGTATAAAACTTCAGGAAAATGAAACACGATAAGCTCCCAAATGCACTTTCGTGTAATAATCACATAGTCAGGGGAGATACAAGAATGAGATGCATATAGGTGATGCCTGACTTTCCTGTTTGCGGTTTCGCTGGAAAGTCTCCCTTGTCGAGGATGTATTATCATAATTTGGTGACATAGAGTTGAGTCTCCTCAAAGAACTGTTCGCTTCGGAAGAGTCCATCCTAACCCTTTTACTGACTAGGGCGCAGCCTTGGAAGCTGTAGGATCTCACATCGAAGGGTCATGGGTTACAGCCCCAGGACTTAGGGTTGTATAACATGCATACCTACCTACCTGCTTACGTACATACATACATACATACATGCATACATACATACATACATACATACTTTCATTCTTGTTAGCTGTTTCCCACGTTGACAAGGTAATGCCAAGAATATTCATTATCTAGCTGTCAGATTTAATGCATCGAAACCATAGGTCCCTGTCCATTTCTGGTTTGAGCTAAATTGTGTGTGTGTGTGTGTGTGTGTGTGTGTGTGTGTGTGTGTGTGTGTGTGTGTGTGTGCGTGCGCGTGTGCGTACATACACAGGGGTAAAGATATGGTACACATATACAAGGTTATGAAGAGAGGCAAAACGAGTGTAAAAACTCTCCCGGTAAACCACAAATAGTAATCACAAATTGTAATCAGACAGGCTCCACATACCTTTCCGTGGTTTCCCTGGCTGCTGCATATGCCTTGATTTTGTCTCTTGATAGCACGTCCTCTCTTGTATACCACATCGTTCCAGTGTACTCTACCCCGTGCACACCCTCTTCGTGTACGCCTCTTCTTTGCTCACCCTCTGCATATTCAGGCCCCGAACACTCGAGATCCTTTTCACTCCATCCATCCCTCTCAAACTTGATCACCCCCATCCTCTCTTTGTCAACCTCTCCTCACTCATCTGTCTAAACCACTACAGCACACCCTCTCCGACTCTCTCAACCGTACTCTACTATTACTACACCTCTCTCTTGCTCTTTTATTGCTTGCTCATCAACCCTCCTCAAACATATTGTCCTCAGACATTTCATTTGCAACACAGCCAGTCTTCCGTTCATTTTCATCTGTAGCCCATGCCTCGCATTTAAACATTATTTTTGGGACTCCTATCCCTTCGAACGAACCCATTTTTAACCCTGCCAGATAGTGACCTCTCCACCTTTCCACACATTACTCAGTGCTCCCAGGACTTTCGCTCCCTCACACACCACCCTATGACTCACTTCCGCTTCCAAAGTTCCATTCACTGCCATGTCACTCTGAGGTATCTAAAACGCTTCACTTCCTACGGTTTCCCTCCTTTCAAACGCACACGTCTCTTTGCACTGCCAAACCTGCTTACATTCACTTTTATTACCTTTCTTCTTTCACAGACTCTTCCATACTCAAACTCCAACTTTTGCAGTTCCTCACTCGAATCTGCCATCAGTGCAGTAGACTGCATACCTACCCGTATCTCCAAGACCCTTGCATTTACCTCCCTCACCAACCCATCCTTAAACAAATCTAG
This sequence comes from Panulirus ornatus, assembly GCF_036320965.1. Lineage (NCBI taxonomy): Eukaryota > Metazoa > Arthropoda > Malacostraca > Decapoda > Palinuridae > Panulirus > Panulirus ornatus. The sequence goes on from NC_092224.1 coordinate 67,533,574, forward strand.
CCGCCATGATGATATCACACACTCCTGCCGCAGACCCACCTTCATCTGAAACCACTCACCCTCCTCTCTGTCTACTCGCACGCGTGTCTTGCTCTCTCTTGATGAAAACTTTTCACTGTTTCTAAAACCTTCCCTCCCACACCCTACATCTGAAACACCTTCCACAAGGCATCGCTATCAACCCTATCATAAGCTTTCTCCAGATTCATAAATGCCACGTACAAACCCATCTGTTTCTCTAAGTATTTCTCACACACGTTCTTTAAAGCAAAGACCTGATCCACACATCCTCAACCACACCTGAAACCGTAGTGTTCCTTCCCAGTCTCATGCTTTGTGCACGCTGCCTCCCTCTCAGTCACTACCCTCCCATACTACGTACCAGGTACACTCAACAGATTTATACCTCTGTAGTTCGAATACATGCCTTTGTCCTCCTCCCACCCCTTCCTTTATACAGTGGCACTGTACATGCATTCCGCCATTCTTCGGGTACCTCACCATGATCCATATATACGTTGAATATCCTAAATAACCAATCAAAACCACAGTCACCTCCTTTCTTAAGAAATTCAACTTCAATCCACTCCCGTCGCCTTGCCACATTTTACCTTACGCTAGGTTTTGACCACCAATTTTTTTCTTCACCAAACCACACTCCATGAATCTCTCACTACGCAAACCTCCCTGACCCAAACACCCTTACCTGTGCCACCCTATCATCAATCACATTCAACAGTCCTTCAAAGTACTCATGCCATCTTCCCCTCATCACTACCTGTTACCACTTCCCTATTTGCTCCCTTCACCGAGGTTCCCATGTATTCTCTTTGTTTTTCTCCCATTGTTAACCGCCTTCCAAAAAATTTATGCTCCCAATATATATATATGTGTGTGTGTGTGTGTGTGTGTGTGTGTGTGTGTGTGTGTGTGTGTGTATGTATGTATGTATATATAAGCAGTAAGAAATTTCTCTCAAGAGTGTAAGGCATGTGGAAGAGTAGGGAAGGAGGAGAGTGATTGCACACGGCAGCTGAAGAATGGTCGTTAACGAATGCTCCTTTTCTTCAAATGTTCCTGGCGCTAACGCTGGAAACATCGATCTAGTATGAAAAGATCTGTCTTTCTTTCTTTCTTCTTCTTCTTCTTCTTCTTCTTCTTCTTCTTCTTCTTCTTCTATTATTAGTTATTATTATTATTATTTTATTATTATTATTATTATTATCATTATTATTATTATCATTTTTTTATTATTATTATTATTATTATTATTATTATTATTATTATTATTATTATTATTATTATTATTGTTGTTATTGTTATTATTGTTATTATTATTATTATTATTATTATTATTAGTAGTAGTAGTAGTAGTAGTAGTAGTAGTGTGATTACAGCAGTAGTTGTAGTAGCAGTTGTAATGATGATCTACAGTGGCGATAATAATGTTAGTATTAGTAATGATATTAATACCAGTAGTTGCAGTGGTCATAGAAATAGTGGTTGGTTTTTTTTTTTTAGTAACAGTTGCAGTGTAATCGTGGTAGTTGTAGTAGCCGTAATGGTTGTCGTTGTTGTTAGTGTTATTTGGAGTAGCAATGGTAGCAACGGCTGTGGGTGCTGTTGTTGTAGTAACAGTAGTAGTAAGACTACTTGCTGAACCTGTGAACATCGTCGTCAACATAAGCAGTAGTGAGTGTTGTTCAAGCACTAGCTGTAGTGTGGTAGAGTAGGTATCATTCATGGTGGCAGTAGTAACAAGCACGACAAGGACAGCCATAACCATAGTAGTGACACAAGAAATAGAAGCATCAAACCAAAGCTCCAGAAGTATACGTACAACAACGGAAAGAAAATGTGATTATAAGGTGCTGACCTGACCAGAGTTGTGATGTCTGTGTGTGGCAGCGGCTGACAGGTGGTTGTGGCAGGTCTCCATCTGAGAGTACGCTCAACTTACTATTGGTGATCTGGACTATCACTGCAACAACAGACTGACCCCTCTCTCACAGAGAGAGAGAGAGAGAGAGAGAGAGAGAGAGAGAGAGAGAGAGAGAGAGGGAGAGAGAGAGAGAGGGAGAGAGAGGGAGGGAGGGAGGGAGGGAGAGCGAGACTGGACCCGTCAGCCTGTTAGCTGCAAAGATCTATTGAGAGGTAATGTTCTCTAGCGTCATACTGTTGACGTAAACATCTCCCAGTGTTGCACACGTACTACGACAAGACAGACACCTTTGATGGCGTGAGTCTCCTAAGTGTCATAATGTCGTCGCAAACGTACAACCGTTCCTTCACACGCAGTTACCAGAGATAAGATTCTATCTTTAAGAAACCTCATTACCAGAGCTTTCATTTTCACGTCATCCATTCTCGGCCAAATCCTTATACACCAAGGTGCGTCTCTTGACGCCTCCTCTCAAATCCTTCTTCAGTGGCTCTTTATTTTTTTTTCTTTTCCTTGAGGTCGTTCTTCTGTTTTGAGAGACGTCATTATACAGGAGGAGTCCTTCATTTTGTCCTTCCAGACTGCCTTATGGTTATGCCTTCCTTCAGGAATCTCCTGCAGAAGTAACCCTGGGGACCTACCAATCTTCCTGTCCTCCTTCTGAAGACATGCTTTTAAGACGTCATTCCACGATACACCCGGATGTCTCCATTTCTCGTCGTCGCTCTGGCCGCATAACGTCAGATTCCCCCGACAGAAGTGGGCGAAGCTGGCAAGAGTTTTTTACAAGTTCGCAGTAATGAATTCCGTGACCACTCTATCTGGCCTCTGGTGTTCGTCGGACAAACCTGGAATTTCTTCAGCTCCACGAGATCTGTCGAAATTGCCAGGTACTACCGGCTGGCAGAGGGGTATTCCTGCCTGTCAGTGACGGATCGTGATGGTGGTATACTGTCGCGCACATACCGCGCCACAACCCATGCTGCTTCTGCATGGGAACTGGACTCCAGGCGCTTGTTTGCGGGCACCATGTGGCCAACGTGTCCGTTTCGTAATTCGGGGAGAGTCCATGTGGCCACCGTGTCCGTATTGGAACTTGGGGAGGGTGCATGTGGCCACCGTGTCTGTATTGGAACTCGGGGAGGGTGCATGTGGCCACCGTGTCCGTATCGTAACTTAGGGAGAGTCCATGTGGCCAGCGTGTCCACAGATACATACATCACACGACCCATACGAACACTCACCCAATAGCGTCATGTCCCTTGAGAATTTTGAGAGAGAGAGAGAGAGAGAGAGAGAGAGAGAGAGAGAGAGAGAGAGAGAGAGAGAGAGAGAGAGAGCCACGTTGCAACCAGGAAACTCGAACAAGACAAAAGTATTTTATGACCGTCATTACCATCACTTAGACCTTGCCTGTCGACCGTCTTTCCTGACTGATCTGTTGCAGACATACTGCATTCTTCACGCTTGCTTCTCTCAATCTCCGGATTATCACGTGTGAGTTAAACATGAATTTTTATTATTCTATTCCTTCTACCTACTACCACTTTCTTCCTCCTTCTACGTACGTATTTTGTGATTGCACGGGACCAACAGTAGATCCATCCTCTGATCCTATGTACTGCAGACCGACACCTCAAATAGAATACACTGAGGACGCGCGTCGACCCCAAGTTCACTTATGTTCCATGAGTTAACGAGGTTTGAACTCCCCTTTGAACAGCTCATAAATAAATTAGACTTAAGGATTATCCTTGCCATTGATTAGCATCATTGTTAATGGCTGTAATTACCAACCAAGGATAAACTATTGGTCAGAACGGAGCCTCAACCAACTGGATCTGTTGGGCGGTGTGCTGTGGCCTCCTTCCCACACTCCCAACACGGCAGGTCCTGACTCACTGCCAATGAGAGCCCCGCACGAACACCCGCAATCGTTTCTTCATCTCTCTCTCTCTCTCTCTCTCTCTCTCTCTCTCTCTCTCTCTCTCTCTCTCTCTCTCTCTCTCTCTCTCTCTCTCTCTCTCATGCTTGTTGTTGCTCAACATGTCCCCCACGTCCTTTCTAACCCCCTCGGTTACTAAGGTTTTTAGCCACACGCTCGAGGCAGCGCGTCCCGAAACTGGCCCACGTCATTACCAAACATCGGAGATGTAACTCCCCACATATTCGACAGCTACGGGGAACTGTCATTTCCCACACACACACACACACACACACACACACACACACCATGATTCCTCCCTCCCTCCTTCCCCCCCTCACACACACACACCGAGCACCAGCAACACGCAGCTACCGCACCGCGGCCGCGGCAACCAATCATTACCCGGCTGTGCGATATGGCGTCGTGATAGGCTTCCGTTTGGCTAGTCACGTTGGTCTTCCGGGCACCCCAGCCTGTCATTTGCTCCCTCCTGGGAAGTTTTTGCGACGCCTCCCAGCTGCCGACCTCCTCCGCCCCAGTACTGCGCATGCTGTTCCTCCGCCTGCCTGGCCCCTCGTGTCTCGCTGTGCGTGTTTCACATATTTTCCTTAAAACCATTTGATTGTGTCGCTGTGTCCGTTCATCTTGTAAACTGTACTCAACTGTATACGTCTGTTTAAGGAACTGGAGAAGACGTATAAGTCAGCTTAAGAAGCTTGATAAGACGTATAAGTCAGCTTTAGAAGCTTGATAGGACGTATAAGTCAGCTTAAGACGTTTAAGTCAGCTTTAGAAGCTTGATAGGACGTATAAGTCAGCTTAAGAAGCTTGATAAGACGTTTAAGTCAGCTTTAGAAGCTTGATAGGACGTATAAGTCAGCTTAGGAAGCTTGATAAGACGCATAAGTTAGCTTAAGAAGCTTGATAACACGCATAAGTCAGCTTAATGAACTTGATAGGACGTATAAGTCAACTTGAATGAACTTGAGATGTGGACATCCACATATGATGTCTATTTTTCCCATTATCCTCCACTACCAATTTACTTAGAGATTTAACCGCACGGTAAACTATGCTGTGGTTTTTTTTTCTCTCTCTCTCTCTCCGTTTCCGAAGACAGGCGAGAAAAACTTGGCAGACACAAAGTATTCTCGACAGCACATCAATCTGGGTTTTTCTTTTCATCCCGTAAGGTGTCATTTTCGAAAATGTATTTATCTAAGTGTCTCGTAGCTCTCTTTTTAACCCTCTGTGTGCGGGAGTCTGCTAAATATATATACGAGTTTGTATCAAGGGATAAAGATAAGAATTACCTAAAGTCTTAGATATCGTTCCATCGTAGATGCCTGATAGCGAGAATTCCTTTACCTGGAAGTGATGCCAAACATTCTCTAACAGTGTAACTGGTACGGGAGTTGTTCACAGCTGAGTATATCATACACTCGTGTGTCTCCTCATACTAAGGAGTCAGTTCCTTCGAGTGAGATTTGAGTCCAAAAAAACACAGACGTCCCGATGCTCTTCTTCAGAAATCCCTTCGAGATGGCATGGTTTTGTCAGTAAGATAGTTAACCTCGTAATGAAAACGGAGTTGCAACATCAGTGTGTAAACCCGCCATACACCGAGGTGCGCCGGACAGGACCCATCCTGATTACTCAAGCCACCGCTACTCTTTGGAGATACGTAACTTCAGCGGGGTAAGACTCCAACAACACTGACCGGACGCTGCAGATCGCGATGCACGTACCGACGCATTTACGGAAGCATGATTCCGATCTGAGATGATCTTGTGAAGACAATTTGTGAAACATCTCCAGAAATGTCAAGAGAATGTGTAAGCATAGTGTTGTAGTGTGATTACTGAGGGAACGAAGGTTCTAGGAGCACTGAGGAATGTGCTTAAAGAGAGGTCAGTTATCAGGAGGGACGAAAATGTGTTTCTTTCAAGGTGCTGTAGTCTCAACAATGTTGTATGGATGTGAGGCAGGATTTGTAGATGAGTACATGTGGAGGAGGGTGGATGTTGGATGTGTTGGAAATGTTTGAGGACAATATGTGGTGCGAGGTGGTTAGATCAAGTAAGTAATGATTGGGTAAGACAGATGTGTGGTAATAACAATAGTGTGGTTGAGAGAGCTGAAGGGGGTGTGCTGAAATAGTTTGTACATATGGAGAGAATGGGTGAGGAGAGGTTGACAAAGAGGATGTATGTGTCAGAGGTAGAGGGGGTTAGGAGAAAGGAGTTACCAAATTGTAGATGGAAAGATGGAGTGGAAAAGATTTCGAGTGAGTGGGGCCTGAATATGCAGTATGTTGAAGGGCTTGTACTGGATAGAACGAATTGGAACGATGTGGTGTACAGGGGTCGACGTGCTACCGGTGGACTCAACCAGGGCGTGTGAAGCGGTCGAGGGAAAATAATATAAAAGTCTCTGGGGCTTGGCTGTGGATAGGGAGCGGTGGTTTTGGTGCATGACATATGACAGCTAAAGAATGGATGAGAGCGGATGTGGAATTTCTTCGTCTATTCCAAGCGCTATCTTGCTAACGTGTGGAACAGCAATCAAGTATATATATATATATATATATATATATATATATATATATATATATATATATATATATATATATATTTTTTTTTTTTTTTTTTTTTCTTTTAAACTATTTGCCATTTCCCGCGTTGGCGAGGTAGCGTTAAGAACAGAGGACTGGGCCTTTTTTGGAATATCCTCACCTGGCCCCCTCTGTTCCTTCTTTTGGAAAATTAGAAAAATAAACGAGAGGGGAGGATTTCCAGCCCCCCGCTCCCTCCCCTTTTAGTCGCCTTCTACGACACGCAGGGAATACGTGGGAAGTATTCTTAATCCCCTATCCCCAGGGATATATATATATATATATATATATATATGATATTTCTTCCATGATATTTTTCCCCTCCCACCCACTAGAGCGGTCGCCTTGTTTACACAGCTCCAACACATCCTGGACAACACCACAACAGCTCATGAGGCACTGAACGCCCCTTGCCTCCCACAGGTCACGAGGGAAAACAGATCCAGCACAGACAAGAGACCCGCCGCAGGAGATAAGGCTCCAGATGTTGTTAACGTGTAAAATACAACTGGTGAAGGCAAGCAAACGTTGAAAGTTTAATGGGAAGGAGGATCACTGTGGCAGATTTGTTTAACACGTCTGGGGATCGAGCGTTTGTTGATAGACAGTGACACCTTGAATGATTTGATTCTCCGTGAAGCATACGTGTTTCTTCCCCGTTCCTTCGCGGGTACGATGCAGTAGATTTTAGTAATACGAGAGGATTCTTGTGTGAATATCTCTGTATAGTTTCTGAATGGTTACGTGTACCTTTTTTTCTGCGACTGACTAATCATACCTAAACATTTTTCAGCGCGGAGTTTTCATATCTTACTGTATGAGACATATGCAGCTATATGTACATCGCACTCATGGATTTTGTGTGTGGAAACAAATTCTTCTTTTTTTTCATTTAATTCCTCACATATAGACACGTCACAGGCGAGGTTAGGGGCGTGGCTGAGAGGGGTGGGTTTCCAGAGGACCCACCTGAGGGTGTGTCTACAGCCCCACCATCAGGCAGGTTATAAACACGTCGTTGCTTCATATTTCCGTGTGGCTGATAACCAGACACCAGCTTCTTATCAGTTCCGAGGACGAGAATATACAGGATTTGTGACCTTGTTTAGAGCACACACACACACACACACACACACACACACACACACACACACACACACACACACACACACACACACACACATGCACAGGGGCTTCCGTGGTAAAGTGGTTAGCGTCGCTGACCATGATTCACGCACGGGCCTTCATAGGTTTAGATCCTACGTTGAGGTTGAGGGACTGATGAATGTGTTTGATGACAGGATGGCAGACGTAGGGGGTTTGGGTCGGGTTGGTATGCGACGTGAGAGAGTCAAGAATAGTGGGTTAGTGAAGAGAGAAGAGGTCGTGATAGCCTAAGATGAAATGTGGGAGGGCGGCTGGAGTGGATGATCCTGTGGTTGAATTTCCTAAGAAAGGGGATGACGGTGCTTTTGACCGGTTAGTCAGAATTTCTAGTGTATATATGGCTTGCAGAAGACACTGTGTGAACGTAGAGTGGACGTACTTCTGCACCGAAGCTCCGAGTCGCTTGTCCTACACATGGATGAATGTTAACACTAGCCAAAATGGCAAAGAGCCAGGATAATCCAGAACGGTTTGGATGAGAGGATGAGAAAAACGGGTGAGGCTTCACATATAACAACAGATAATGTAATAGATCATTGGGAAGGATTCCTTTGCTCGTCAAAAGCGGTGGGAAAACCGGTGGTGATGTCATGGAAGGGGGCGAAGCCAGCAGTCGAGACTAGCCACTCAGGAGCAGACCCGTATAAACGCCAAAGATGAAAAATTTGTTTGGTCTCAGCTTAAACAATATATTCTTCTCTCATGTTGTGAACGAGACTTTACGCCAAAACGTAAGAGAGATAAACTCCATCTCCATCCTGTTTTTCTGTCATCCTAATCCATTTATATATATATATATATATATATATATATATATATATATATATATATATATATATATATATATATATATGCGTTGAAAATTTCTGAATATTGGCAAGAGATTTTATAGTGGAAGTAGTATATGTTTAAGAATAAGAAGTTGTTTGAGTGATTGGTTTAAGATATATGTGGGAGTGCTTCAAGGTTGTGTGATGTCACCGCGGTTATCTAATTTTTTTTCCCGTGGACGGTGCATTGCGTGAGACGAGAGCGTGGAGGGGTGATTGCGGTGGCCTACTCAATCATGGTGGAACAGAATGGAAGTTGCCACAGGTATTGTGTGTTTACGGTGCTCTGCTGTTTAGCTGAGCCAAGGGGAAGAGTTAGACAGAACAACAGTGGGCAGTTTTGAAGATCTGTGTGGGACGAGAGTACTAAAAGTTGAATACAGGCAAGAGAAAGACTTTTGTTCTTAGAACAGACGGATTGTCACAGAATGATAGTCGTGTGAAGAGTGAGGAACTATAAGATATGGATGAGTTAAGGTGTTTTAAGAGGGAAGGTGAGAGAAGGTGGTAGTGGCAGTGTGGGAATAGAGAGCATAGTCTGGCATGGGAGGGAAATTGGAGGCGCAGTGACGTCTTAGGAGAATGGGAGAAATCATAACGTGCAGTGTGCAAATAGTTTGCATGAAAGAGCACTAGTTCCACTCCTGATGTACGAGTGTGAAACCTAAATTCACATATGACAGAACGGGTGAAAAATAACAGTAGAGATGAATAACTTGAGGAGAATATTTGGAATCAGGAGAAAAGAATGATTGAAGAATGATGTGGTGGTGAAACATGTGGCTTAAAAAGAAATCTTTATGATAAGTCGAAAAAAGTCTTTCAGGATTGTATTGTCATGAAGATCGTACAGCAGATGGTGGGTTGGGCAGCAAAATACACAGAAGTGCCGCTGAGGAGGATGGTATTGTCATGTAGAACGTACAGCTGATGATGGGATGGCAGTACATAGTAGTACAACTGAACACGATGGCATTGTCATGCAGGACATTTAGTAGATGATGGATTGGTTTGGATGATGCACAGTTGTGCAGCTGAACAGGACGGTATTGTCATGCAGGACATACAGCAGACGATGAGCTAGCTAGTCTGAAAGATCTGAAGTAGTGCAACTGAAGGTGCGAGGAGGAGAGGTAGACTGGGAAAGAGCCTCCTGAATCGTTCGGTCTCCATAGATAATGAAGAATCATTGCTAGCGTGGTGTGGCAGGTTATGGTCCCTGGCGATGGTGGCACGATCATGGCAAGGGCGAGTACGCTGTAATGACACCGGTCAAGCTGGTAACAGCAGTGTATCGCCTGGAGAGCGTCATGATACTGCGGTCGAGAGATGCACGTTGTTCCATCAGCAGCATATACCTGGTGGTGTATGACGGAGGGGTGAGGGGAAAATGACAGTCATCGAGGTGATGGGGACGTGCGACAGCACCAGGTCTTCCGAGTGCTTCCCATGAGAAAGTGAAAACGTTTTGAGGTATGACACTGCATTCGAAGCAGATCAGGCCTACCAACCTTATAGTAGATGTGGCTGGGCTATTAGCTGATGTTCGGTCATCGGGACTAACCTGGGGAGGATCTGTGCAACTAGCAACCAGTAGAAGACTAGAACCCCCGAGACAACTGAGACCACCAGACAGTATAGCAGAGAGTGAGTTGCCAACATAGGCATACTGATGGCCGCGGAAGATGTCTGTTGCTTGTTATATCAGCAGCAAGTTGTCGTCAGTATGTAGTAGGACTAGAGTAGGAAACTGTATGTAAATCTGGCCTCTTCTGGAAAGCAAAGCTCTGGAGACTAATAACATCATCTGTCACATATTAAGACTACCAGCCTCTGAGGAACTTTTCCCTATACAAGACTATGAGGAAGCAGAGTTTCTGAATGATATAATGAAATGTAGGCACAAGTTATAAATTGACGTAGCTTAAAGATCTTAGGGAAGATAGAGATACAGATTATTCACTTGAATCTACCACACAGTAGTACATGCCTTTCATGCGAGGGTTTTAGTCAGGTGTCAAGCAGGTTATGGTCGGCCGAGCTCACCTGGTATGACACACTGACTGTTTCTTGAACAGTTCCTGGGGGAGTCGACCCCTCTTGAGACACTACCCAGTAGTTGGTCTCGAGGATACTTACCAAGTTTGGCCGAAGATGACCAACAAAATAAAAAGAATGTGTTTAGATTTTGATAGATCGATAGCGATTAACGTCTTTCAAGTTATATGACAGGCTGCTATGATGGTGCGGGTCTACGACCTACTTCGACATAAATGTACTAGTAGTGGAGCTAAGAAAGGACGGTAAGCGACTAAAAAGAGCCGAGACTGCGGACCTGCTTGACGGTAAGTCTTCTAGCCACAGGCCACTGTCACACTTACAACCCTCTGAGAGAAAAAGGAGGGCTTGAATTTACCAACCTATGGGATGACACAAGAGTCTACCAGCTTCTGGAATGGTGCAAGCGGCCTCCAGCCACTGGGATGATGGTACCGGCGGCTGCCAGCCACTGAGATGATGGTATAGGCGGCTTCCAGCCACTGGGATGGTACAGACGTTTGCCAGCCACTAGGATGGTGGTATAAGCGGGCTCCAGCCACTGGGATGGTGGTATAGGCGGGCTCCAGCCACTGGGATGGTGGTATAGGCGGGCTCCAGCCACTGGGATGTTACGGGTGAGTTCCAGCTGCTGGGCTGGGGCGGGCAGCTGCCAGCCCCTGTTGCACAGCCAGAGACTGCTGTAAAGTCTTGGCCACTGAAAAAAGCCACTGTGCCATGATTGATCATGATAATGGTACTTAACACAGTAAGATTAATACACCATTTGTTTTTTTACCTAAGTGTCAAAAGTTTGAACGCATGACTCGCGTAACCACCTTGACAATTAACAGAGAATATGTCGTGGGGTAGGGAAATAAAAAGAATAATTTCCCCTCTCGTTTATTGACGTTTAACGTGAAAGCAACAGAAAAGGCAGGACTCTGACATTTCACACGAGTCTCAGCTTGGGGAAAAGTGTCTGATTGCAAGTATGTCAGGCAAGACCCTGGCGGTTTGGCGCAGGTGGTGCCGTACATGCTGGCTGGCCAGACAGCATCATGCGTCACGCTACAATACTGCATTGCTGGAAATGAGAATGTAGCTGTTTTCTCTTGCATGACACTGTGAACGTGTGCAATACCATGATGGTAGTGTGCGGCGTCACGCTCCGGAGTACGGGAGAGCAAAGCAATTACAACCTCATTTTATGACGGTAATCCCGTCTTGAGAGAGTCCCCCCACCCACCTCCCCCTTTTCCACGAATTTCGTGATGGAAGTAACAGTATCTGAACACGCGAAGCTTCAGACGCACGAGGGACTGGCTCCTATCATGCGCTGAAGAAACGTCCAGGTAGCTCACATAATCCATAAATCTTAAGAATATGTGTATATACTCAAAGGAGCACGAGGAACTACAAGAAAAAGAAAAAGAATTGGAGCCATTTTCAGCAGGATCGAGTCAACTGAACAACACTGGAGACTGTCTTCAGCAAGATCGAGCAAATTGAACTAACCTGCAGACCGTCTTCAGCAGGATCGAGCCAACTGAACAACACTGAAGACCGTCTTAAGCAGGATCGAGCCAACTGAACAACACTGGAGACCGTCTTCAGTAGGATCGAGCCAACTGACTAGACCTGAAGATCTTCTGCAGGATCGAGCCAACTGAAAAAACCTGAAGACTGTCTTCAGCAGGATCGGGTCAAGTGAACTGCACTGGAGACCGTCTTCAGCAGGATCGAGCCAGGTCCCAGACCGCGGAAGCCCTGGTGGTTCCCCTGATCGACCTGACCCATCACCCTGTTAATAAGATGCACGACAAGGCTCGTGATCTACCGTGATCCGACCCTCTTTTGTTTTACTTCCCCTAGAGGGATCGTGAGACGCTGAGGTCTTCTTATGCAGCAACAAGACACGAGGGAGACGGAACACTACCTGATTTTGGAGATTTCATTCGTTTTTTCACATCCGTGAGGAGGTGTGGCCGACAGGTTTTCGTGGAACGTCACTGTTGAGTGATCAGTTATCATGGGAGCGGCAGCAGCGGTTCCCAGAGTGATGGTGCACATCTGAGACGCGTCGCGGTACTGGTGCCGTACGAGATAGGATAGACAAGTGTGAGGTGTGGAAGGTGGTTCCCAGGATGGAGCTGCACCAGACGGAGGTGTGGCAGGGTGATGTTATAAGAGTGCGGGTGTGGGAGCGGTTCCCAAGATGACAGTATACGAAAGTGAGGTGAGACAATGGTTCCCAGGGTGATGTTACACAATTACGAGATGTGTGAGTGGCCGCCAGGGTGATGTTACATACAAGCTCAAAGCGTGAGAACGGTACCTTTCCAGAGTTGATGGTGTACGAAGGTGAGGCGTGAGAGGGGGGTGATGCGGAAGTGCGAGGTGTGGTGGTGATGGTTCTTAGGATGAAGTTAGATCAGTTGATGTCGCTTTTCATCGCACGGTGATAATACACCTATACAACACATGTTTCCAGAGTGGCATCAGCCTAGTGTTGGATTGTACTGATGGCATTAAGGTGGTAACACTAACAGGGGTGGTATTGATAGTAACCATATGGCAGACTCACTCGTCGACGGCATAGCTGTATAGCAGTGATTCCTTAACTCATGGCACGGCAGAGACTGGCTGCACATTGATGGGCAGCGGTCTCGAAGGCGCATCAGTGGGAGATGTAGTGCTTGTTCGGACGGGTGATGGCATACCAGGGGCACGTGTAGCACTGGTTCTTAAGATGTTTTCTGTCTGGTAGAAGGTGATGCAAGGATTTCCACAGTATTAGTAAACTAATGAGATGTAAACTGCATCCATAATTCGTCTGAAAGACTGCATTCCAGGTAGGTTTGCTTCCAAGAACTGGCTTCTTATGTGCCTCCGCAACTAGCAAGACCACGCAATACTCGGCAAGCTATTGCGTCACATGATTACTGTGTGGCCGTTGGAAACTCAAGGGTGGGCCGTTTTGATAACTGTTTCTTTCCCCACACCTCGAAGCTTATGTATTTCCCAACGACTGTGACAAAGCACATTTAAAAAGACGGGTTTTTCAATTCCTTCAAAGCTCATAAATACTTTCCCTTGTCTTTTCTTCTTCCCGTTCATGATCCTCCATATTTCAGTTGAGGATTGGCCTTGATGTGGATTTTTATCCGAGAGTGAAGTCTCCAACGTGAAATAAAGATAAATAAACAGACCGTCAGGGAAGTTGAGCTGTCGCCCAGCGTGAATATTTACGATCGATTCATAATCGGAACTAAGCGAAAAGATGAACCAAGTGTTGTCTACACATACTAAACAAGACACCTCCGGATAACTTGGCATCAGAAAACCCTGTTATTGTAGGATTATTTTCTTTTGTTTTTGAATGTCAAATTTGATTCATCGACTTCAGTACCTGTCTATCGTTTCAGGGTGGAATCATGCTGAAATGCTCTTTCTTAAAACATTTTTCAGAACATAAGAAGTAGTAATGGTTGAGATATGAGGACGGTCGAGTTAGAGGCAGGGTTGATAATAGTAATAACTGAGTTAACGGCAGATGTTGAGGAACTGGTCTTGTGGTGGTCTCATGTGTATATATATATATATATATATATATATATATATATATATATATATATATATATATATATATATATATATATATATATATATATTTCTTTGTACGTATTTGTCGTTTCCTATGTTAGCAATGTAGCGCCAGGAACAGACGAAAAATGCCTCATTTGTTCATTTCTATTCTTCAGCTGTCTTGTGTAATGCACTGAAACCACAGCCTCCCATCAAAAAACAGACGTATCTGTGGTTTCCCCTGCCTGCATAATGTGCCCGGGTATATATATATATATATATATATATATATATATATATATATATATATATATATATATAGATAGATAGATAGATAGATAGATAGATAGATAGATAGATAGATAGATAAATATAGATAGATAGATTAGATGCCCTGGTTCAGTCCATTGACAACAGGTCGCACCCCATATACCACATCGTTCCATCGCATTCTATCCTATGCACGACTTTTCAATGTTCACGCCCCCAGTACTCCACTTCCAAACTGCTGCCATCGCTGGGGACACACAGGAACAGGGATCAGGGATGCTCTGAGGATAGATAGAGCAGGAGCTGAGGTTGTGTAAAGATAATAGTCCTGCCAGGCTAAACTTAGCCCGGTGAACCTTTGGCAAGATGATACTTTAGATCTTTTTCTTCATCCTTCCGTAACCCATAGATCAGGACTATTCTGTTCTCTGTTTGTAACACTCTCTGCATTCAACTTCAATCCCTGTAGGCGATGGATGAGGGAGTGGAGAGAGGGCGCTTTGCTGTGTGTGTCGGTGCGTCGTGGTGGTAAGGAACTACCCGGGAAAGATTGTTCAGGTGTCCGGGATCACTCACTGGCAATATAGTTCTACACAGTTAGCGGTATCTAGTGTGTTCTGATGACAGCACACGCGGGAAGTACGCATGCGTGAGGGTGCGTCTTGTACCAGTGATGTTTTGTGTCCTATTTTTCTTGTGTTTCACGTGTGATCAACGTGTTTCAACTGTTTCGTCTTTAACCTTTTCTTTGGTTTTCTGGTTTTGTCCGTCTGTGATGACTGTTTCTGTGTTATGGAGAGAGAGAGAGAGAGTTTTAAGCTCGTGTTACCCCGTCTCTTAACCTTGTTATATATCTACCATGGCTTTACTCCTATGTAGGTATAGATACACACACACACACACACACACACACACACACACACACACACACACACACACACACACACACACATCAGCCTAAGCCAGGTAATTACTCATTTACCGACCAGCCCCGAGGTAAGAATGAACACCTGGATTAGGTGTAGGCCGACTACCACGCCCAGGACTTGGACGAACATCTGAGCTGGGGCCCATACTGACTTGTGGTCAGTAACGGTAACCCCTACACCACGTAGGTCCGTATATATGTCATTTTCAGCCTTTTTTTTTATTTCAAGTCCGCCTCTCCTATACTTCCCAATTGTTCAGCCTAACGCGAAATGTCAGTCTTACTTTCTACTTCCTTTACCCACCTCAAAACTCCTGTAGTGTTCAAGTACGTTCCTGTATCTCTTGATTAACCGCAACACGTTGGTAGCGTCAGGAGTGGGGAAACTATAGCCGCCCTACGAAGCTGACCTCCTCACATTCAGCAGATGAAAAAAGAAAAGTAGGTTAGGAGGCGCCGCTGGGAGCAGAGGCTACCCTGAGGTTCAGCCTGTGTGGTACACCACAGCCAGACGTGGTCATTAGCCATACGTCGTTTCAGACTTTGGTGATTTTCAGGCAACCAACAACATCTTGAAATTCTCGTGCCAATATTTTCCCATAACTCCGTTATTCTCAGTAGGTAGCTCGTAATGCCAGTGGTGTGTGGCATTGGCAGCCGCAACTAGGGGTGCGTGCCCGGGTATTCAAATGAGGCTGGAGATGCGCAGCCTCCCATGAGAAAGTGAAAACTACACTAGGGGAGAGAGCGCCTCCGGAGTGGCACCAGCAAATTAAACAGTTGGGTCAAGGGTGGTAGAGCAGGTGCTGACGAGGGAACACAGACGCTGCTCAAGCTGCTACTGCTACGCCTGCAGTAGGGAGGCCTCCACGTCCTGCCGTACCTCCAGTAAGGTGACTCGCACGGTCCTACCGTTCCTCCAGTTGAGATGCCACAACATTCCTGCTGCACCCTCAGCAGGGAAGCAAGCCGCCACGTTCCTTCTGCACCTCCATCATGGAGACCCCCACTCTGTTGCTACACCTCGAGCAGAAGCCCCCCACGTTATCGCTGTATCTCCAGCAGGGAATCCTCCACGTTCTGCTGTATCTCAGCATGGAAGCCTCGATGTTGCTGCTGTATCCGCGACAGCGAAAGGCCCGCACGTTCCTGCTGTGCCCCCAGCAGGAAAGGAAGGCCCCCACTGCTGTTGCTGATAGCTCTAGTAGGGAGATCCACCTGCTATTACTTTTTTCAGCAGGAAGACCTACACGTTTCTGCTGCTCTCGCAGGGACGATACCACGCTCCTGCTCCGCCAGCAGGGAAGAGATGATGCTGATGACTGTCGGAAGCAAGTCGCACCTCTGACAACGCCTTAGTTTAGGGTGACAGTATTGCTCCGAATTCATTATGCATGTATTGTAAGGCGTTGTACAACGCTACTGTAGACGACAATCATCTCTGCGTTCGTATACAACGGCTGTGTCCTTTAAGGAACCCGTCGGTAAGAAGATAACAGATTCTTGCTGTTAGAGTCGTCACATATCTACAGGTGTACGTCATTTACTTGCCACAACAGGTATTAAGCCCCGCCCTGTGGAAGCTGCAGAAGACACCGAGCTGCAGCGGGTTAGCAAGATGGTCGTATATGACCCACATGTAGGGATACCCTCTTTCTAAGCCACTGTATGTGCACTCCACACCGGTCTCCACCTATCCCCTAGATACGTGCCCTTCACCCATACCATCTGTCTTGATGTTCTATAGCTCACAGAACACTAACACAACTGTACTTTTAATGTTGATACTAATCACCATTGCTGAATGCCACTTTTGAAGTTAATATCTTTCCCATATTTCGTACAGTATAAATGATACACCTTGACGTAAAATCGTGTGGTCTTTCTAATCGAAATATCGACAGTATTTTTTTTATCATTCGTCAGAAATTCCAACCGCATTTCCTAAAACGCATACCGTATCGCAGCACAGATCTCTCGCCAACGTAAATACCTTCAAATTGAAGCGCCCCCCCCCAAAAAAAAAAAAAAAACGTATGTTCAGACGTCCGTTGGGTACAACGTCCAATATATATATATATATATATATATATATATATATATATATATATATATATATATATATATATATATGCTAGCATGTATATACCCTGGTCAGGTCTCTATGGAATACCTCACATGCAAGTTGCAAATTCCACCAATTTACGCCAGCAGACCACGCCCTCTTCCAGCACGCACTCCTGATTGGTCCATTTCATTACGTCACGACCTGCCGGGGCCCTATGGGAATGTTGCCACTGTGCGAAACCCAGGACTCCCGCAGCTTACTAAATGACAGGGGAGGGAATCATCCTGGAATAATCTAATGAGGTTATCAAACACTGCCCGTCAGATGGAGCACCGCAGGGCCGGGCGAGCTGAACCAGGTTTTTATGTGGAAGAAGAAAAAAAACAAAGTCCTTGTCAGCTGGTGCAGCGGACGATGCTATTTGTTGACACACACACACACACACACACACACGAGGGTAAAACTCCTCACCCTACGATACAGTACAAATAGGTAATTACACTAGTAAAGATAGTAGCAGTAGTAATAATCTGTCGCAAGTAAGTAGCACAATCACGTGCACAGTCGTACTATCATCCTGACGCTTGAGTGGGACCCATAGCTATCCTGCCCCCTGTGTCAGGTCCTGACGCTTGAGTGGGACCCATAGCTATCCTGCCCCCTGTGTCAGGTCCTGGCGCTTGAGTGGGACCCATACCTATCCTGCCCTCTGTGTCAGGTCCTGACGCTTGAGTGGGATCCATGGCTATCCTGCCCCCTGTGTCACTCCTTGAGTGGGACCTTAACTATCCTTGTGTTGTTGTGTCACAATAAAGATAATTTAAAAATCACGTGAGACGTAGTATATTTTCCTTATAATAAATCTATCCATTATTTTTATCTTCGTATTTTCGACTAATTTCTTACTAGCTTTGTCATCACGCTCGTTGTTTTTAAGGCTCAGTTTCCATGAGGAGTCTCGTCCATGACAGGAGTTTGTCAGGGAAGAATACTCTCTCTCTCTCTCTCTCTCTCTCTCTCTCTCTCTCTCTCTCTCTCTCTCTCTCTCTCTCTCTCTCTCTCTCTCTCTCTCTCTCCCCCTGGGGAAGACTACTGCCTGTCCTCGGGTGATGCATCTGGCTCTTCTAAACGTAGAGGCAGAATAGTACTGGATCTATCCTCACTTGCTTTTTCAAGGCTCCTCTTCCACCAGTCCAGGGTACGACAACTGCTGGTGTGAGGGGATTTTGGACCTCGTTGGTCTACAGGTCGTGGAAGATCTTCCTTCCCTTGACTTGCATTCTGCTTTCCTATACGACCGAAATCGTTGCATTTTCTTTCATGAGGTAAAGTGTTCCTTTATCCAATGGAAATGCGATAAACCGTCCCTCCTCATCTTTTCATTCGCTCCATCTTGAAGGACTCTAACATTCCGTGTCAACCCCTCCCTCACCGTAGTAATTTTCACAAGTCCTGGTATTCTTACCGTAGTCTCTTTTCGTACAATCTGAAAAGCAGTTTTCTCTTTGGATACAAGTAAGTCGTACGACCATATTTCCATCGCATCCCTTGTTGTGTATAGAGAACGGTTTATTTTTCAATTTGCGCCCTTTGTTATCCCATCTGTCTCGCTTTTGCCCAGAAAGCGGAGGCGTTTTCCGGGAGACACAAGTCAGTACGACCTGCACCGTAGGAAGGTGGTCTGTCCAACCTTTCCATCCATTGTCCTGTTGATATAACTTTGTTTCTCTAATCTTTGAGTCTCTCCTCAAATCCCATCTCGCTGAGTGACTTGGATATCCAACTGTCTTAAACAGAAAAGTGCAATATTGATTTTACGAAAATGTTCCGTAAATCACTTCAAGATGGGTGTGATTACAAAAGCACTACAATTGTGTTACTATATTTATTTTGTATGTGTAAAAAAAAGATCCTTTTCCTTCATATCAATGGATAATGGGTTATAACAGTAGAGTAACGGTAAAATTTGATTCGGTGTGCCGCGAGGATCAGGCAAACTCGAAAATATGCCGTGGAATACAAAAGGTTGAGAAACAGTGGTAGGGAATAGCTGTCACTTGTACTACATCTCTGGATGCTTGCTAGACAAGATCGAGTGCAGAGCAAACCAAACTTATCATTTCTTATCACTCTAATCTCACAACCTAGTCCCTTACCTTGCTCCATATGGCTGGGTGTCTTTCCTTCTTCATACAGGATTGGCTTTGATTTCTGTTCCAGTAAACTGGTTGATTATGTTGCTGTTTGGAATTTGAGGATAGGCTGTTGTGATTGCCATTTCTTTCCCTGTGCTGTTGAGGTTTACGACTTTTTGCCATATTATGCCTTTTCTAACAACTATGATCTGGCCATTTTTTAAACGGCAGTGTTTCCGCGATATGTATATATATTCTAACATGTGGGACATGTGGCCACTCCCTCCGTCTGACCTTTGCAACATCTGGTTCCTTCCTCCTAACGTTTGCTTTCCTGCATGACTCCTGTTATGAACCATCTTTTCCTTCCTTTGGGCCTCCGCGCTACCTGTCCCTCTCCGTCAACGCAAGCGTGAACCACCCAGCACCCACCTTACCCAGCTGAGCACCACCTGTTATCTCCCTCATTTTGACTTTTAAGTAATCTGATTCTTCCTTCCTACCCACCTGGTCGCGACCTGTACCCTCTCTAGACTTCTCAGTACAACATCTGTGCCCTCTCCGTGCACTACCTGTGTCCATTCCGTGCACCATCTGTGCCCGCATCCTCTTTCTGTGCGCACCACCTGACCCTCCCATCTCCCTACTTGTGACCAATCTGGCATCTTCCCCTCCCGTCCACATATAATCTGGCCCCTTCTTGCGTGCCACCTGTGCACCACTTTATTTTCATTTCCCTCTACCCGTCCATCACATAATCTCTCTCTCTCTCTCTCTCTCTCTCTCTCTCTCTCTCTCTCTCTCTCTCTCTCTCTCTCTCTCTCTCTCTCTCTCTCTCTCCATCTTTACTTTTGTACCACCTGCCCCCTTCCTCTATCCCATCGGCGCACCAGCTGGCACGTCTTCTTACTCCCCCACCGCCCTCTCGCAACCCTCTGCTTCCACCATTCCTTCTCGCACTAACCCTTTGACCTTCCTTTCCCTTCTCCTCACCTTCACACAGCTCCGTCCCGTGGTGGGTCACCCCGGCCAGGTTCTCCCTCCCTGTACCTGGGCAGCGTAACACGGGAGCAGTGGGACCTCGCTACAGCGGCCGTCCGGCACCTCACAACACAGCTACCAGGCTTTAGCGGGGGTCCCCCCGCATCCTGTGTGATGTGGGGTTCCTTAGAGGCTGCCGGGCGCGCTGCGGAGGACGGGCGGGCAGAACAGGAGGGGGACGTCCTTGGTTTAAAGGGGAGGAGGAGGAGAAGGAGGTTTGGGACCTTTTTTGTGCGTGTGTTTGTGAATGACGTTTCGGTATACGGTGAAGGAGACAAACCCTCCAGTATTCCACGTTTGTAACACCTGTGCGATGAAGTCTTCCAGCTGACGATTGGCTGGACTTTCAAGGTGTGAGATCCTGTGACTGGTCACATGGCGCCTCTTGAAGAACAACGGGTCCAGGTGAGGCGGGGCGAGAGTGCTTGGTTCAGAGATGAATCCAGGTGTGACCTCTGTCGACGGAGAGATCACGACCTCCGTCGATATCTTTTCACTTCTGCCACATCAGGTCACGTCAGGTCAGCTTGTACACGAACGTGTTACGTCCTCACAAGCCTTGCACTACCGCCTGTCGCTTATTACTGCAGGCGAAATGGGAGTCTGATGGGATCTTGTCTCAGAGAAGACCAATTCTCTTTTACCGAAAAATCTTGATTCTTGGAGATGGAATTTCTCAGCAAGTGCCTTGACTACAGGCCAATAGGTCTTCTTTCCCTCTGTTTCCTCTTCTTATCTATAATGAACTGTGACATTAAAAGATATGTATGGCATTCCAGTGTGCTGCTCTATCAGTACAGTATCAGTGAGCTAAAGTAATTTCAGAAACGAGTCTTCACTAGCGTTTTGGAGCAGTATTATGAACAGTGCAATAGAACCATCTTAAAATTTAGTCAGCTTTTTAGGACGATTTGATATATTTATCTTTGAGACATACCTGAACACACGCTGCACTAGCGCCTTCGAAAAGGTAGATGAGAAGCAGGTGTGTGGGAGGTGTCGTTTAGGCCAGTCACCCCTGCCTAGCCTTTCACCACGGCTCGTCAAGAACCTGAGATCAGGGCTGGGCTGGGCTGGGTTGATGAGGTGGAAGCATTGATGCAGGGGGTCCAACTCTTTACTTCAGCTCAGGTGGTAATCACTGCAATACTGAAATAATTAAATGGAATAGAACCACTAAAAAAAAAAGAGAGAAGAAAATAAACTTGGATCCCTTATGATGAAAGTTATGATATCAAAAGACGAGGGTGGTTAATTCAGGGCTGTTGTTAAGGAAAGCGGAGGTAGAGATGGGAAGGACGAACACGAGTGTTGCAGAGTTAAGCAGGAGACGCTCGCGTTGTGTTGACGACTGGACACAACACAGGACACACACACAAACGGGGTTGGGTCCTTACCGGTGTCTGCGATAAACATACATACGGACATGAACGCGTCAAGCATGTTCAGAAAGTGGTCCTGAACACGCTATCTCTTTCATATTACGTATGTACGCTTACGCATTGCAAATCCATATTTTTCTTCTTTTTCGCAAGATGAACCGTATTTTTAACTTGTATTTTAACCATTTCTGACTTAATGACCACTCGACTTTTAATCGCTATCAAACCCAGCTTCCTCCTACACAAAACATTGCTCGCAGCACATGGAATGAGGTGATTGAATCCAGTGGTTTAGCTTTTACCGCCAGTGTTTGTGTGTGTGTGTGTGTGTGTGATTACCAATTTGTAATTGCTTATTTGAGGGAGTTTTACAATGTGTGTGTGTGTGTGTGTGTGTGTGTGTGTGTGTGTGTGTGTGTGTGTGTGTGTGTGTAAGTTCATATGTGTTGAGCCTCAGTGTTGCGCTGTACACAGGCTCAGAGGAGTTAGTGAAGACGTGGACCAGAAAGAAGCAAAACATGTTCCTTAACAGCCTCAGCCCACCGGCGCATCTGCCACAAGTGAACGAAAGATAAAAAAAAAAAAAAAAAAAGAAACGCTTTACGAAGCAAGACCAAAAATACTGCACCGTTGCGCCACCTTGCCCCTCGTCCACCACCACCCACCACATTACCGCAGCCGTGCCCACTACCTCTCATTAACAAGCGGGCTAATTAAGTATGCATGCACGTGCCCTCTTTGCTCGTGCCGTGACTAATTGATAAATATAGCTTTTAGTCTACCGCATCATGGGTGCTAATGTCCCGTTCCTGTTGTGGCTGGCCGTACCTTACCCGGATTAAGTTGAGAATTAAACGATTTTTACCCTCCCCAAACTGCGCAGGCGCTGGCCCTGGTATGAGCACAACGGTGCCAGTATTGACGAAACATTGTTCCAGGCCGGAGAGGCTCCAGAGAAAGCGGTAATTAAATTCCTAAATAATGGATTGCTGGCAGGCTAATTATGCCCTGGGCCCGAATCTTAAGCTTCCATAAATTATCATTTTCGACTCGACTATAATAACACCAGGTCCTGCCGAGAGTGTCCAGGCACCGCGGGTAGAAACGGTCCTCTTCCAGGGTACTAGAGAGGGAGCAGCTGGGTGGGATACGAACCCAGGGCTCCAACATTCTCTCCTTTACGAGAGATGACTAAAATATGCAACACAGAACCAGTATAAAGATTATATACTATATGGTCACTGTTGCCCCGCCTATAATCCTATAATGCTCTCCTTCCCATGGTGCCCACACTCCCATGGTGCCCACACTCCCATGGTGCCCACACTCCCATGTTGCCCACATTCGCATGGTGCCCACTATTCCATGATGTCTACACTCCCATGGTGCCCACACTCCCATGGTGCCCACATTCCCATGGTGTCCACACTCCCATGGTATCCACATCCCATAGTATCCCCACACCCATGGTGCCCACACTCCCATGGTTCCCACACTCCCATGGTGCCCACACCCTGTGATGTCCAACCTCCCATTGTACCCACACTCCCATGTTGTCTAGATATCCCTCATGATAACCAACACACCCCTGGGAACATGGGAGACCGCCTCTCCCGCAGGTCATCTTGTGGAGGGTTGCTGGTCACACTGTGTGCACCGCCCAGACATACCTGCCGTAGGTGTGTGCGGGCTTGCCAGGCGGCGAAGGAAGTCGTGCTGGGGTCGTCGTGCCGGGTCGTAGAATCAGGTTTGTTGATGGTCCTGGATCTGGGAAGGAGAGAGAGAGAGAGAGAGAGAGAGAGAGAGAGAGAGAGAGAGAGAGAGAGAGAGAGAGAGAGAGAGAGCTGGGGGGGAAGAGGAGGAGGAGGAGGAACACTGAGGCTCATCAGGTGTTCGCTGCCGCCGCTCCTGCTGTTCTAGCCCATCCCGCCCTCTCCCGTGTCCTTCGTAACCATGGACGTAGATACTCTCTATACAAGAGAGTCATTCCCAGGAACCACTGCTGCATGTGATTACCCATGGCAATACATTTGTTTTCGCTTAGTATTAGAGACAAGTGGAGGCGGCGTGTGTGTGTGTGTGTGTGTGTGTGTGTGTGTCGGTGACTTACTTGGCTGACCTTGCGCCGGGCTCTCCGTGCTCGCCCTCGGTGACCGATTCATTGTGGTTCATCCCATATTCCAGCGTTCATTACCGGCTTTGGGGGGGTAGTGGCCAGCCAGCCAGCCATCTAGCCAGTCAGGCCTCACAACTAATCAGATTAGAGCTCTTTTAGTGTTTTCTCTCTCTCTCTCTCTCTCTTTCCCTTTACATCTCGTGTTTATCCTTGTGTCGTGTGGGTGCGTTTAAGGCAGCCTGCAGATCGAGAGGGAGGAGGTGGCGCGGCAGCAGTGCCCGATGCTCTAAGACCGGATCGTGTGTGTGTGTGTGTGTGTGTGTGTGTGTGTGGTGCGGAGGAGACCAGTTAAGTTAAACACCGCAGTAATGTCCAACATGCACATACCTCCTGCATCCTAAGTACGCCTCTCTAAGATTACTACATGGCGACGCTGTGTGTGTGTGTGTGTGTGTGTGTGTGTGTGCCCCAACAACACCAGCAGGCTGGGCTCCGGCTAATAAGCCATCCTCTCATTAGTCACATGTAACAACCTTGCACGTAAGACAGTCCCAGCAAGTGCTTACAGCCAGCCACTCGACCGGTGGTCAGGGTCAGGGTACACGCAGTAAAGGACACGAGTTTAAAATCCAGACTGAAGTGCTTGAGTAATTATCCCACTGGCCACGACGGTGCGGACACTTGAGTGTGACGGAACGACTCTTGGGTATATTTTTTAGCCTTACCCTTATGTGTCAGGTCAAAGGCCAGGTCATCTAACAGAAGGGTCATACCATCAAACAGACGTGCAAAAAGGGGTTAATGTGCTAGATCAGTTGACATCTAAAACAAGACAGAATTGAGTTTCGTGTTTAAATCTCTAGCAGATTCGGTCCCTCCGGGCGCTCCTCAGTTTCCTCCTGCACACCTTTTTTTTTTTTTATGTTATAAATGAAATATAAAATCATCCTCAAAATATACCACCTCACCAAGCCACCAGTGTCCATGTTGCCAAGTATATGTCTGAATTATGGGCAACTGTGTTTAGGGGAGTGAGTGGTCATGCGTCTGGCAACATCCTCGGAGTGTCCACAGACAGGCAGGAAAACCATTTTATATTATATTATATATTGTATTATAGTATATATTATATCATATTATATTGTATTATAGGAAAGTTGCTGGACGCTGACTTTGTTATTTCATTCTTAGATATCTAAGTAACGAAATATTTTCCACAATGCTTTGGTTATTTCCCACTGACTTGTGAGGGAACTTTATATCTTGGTGTACTTTTATTTTCTCTGGTAAATATTCTCTCCCCATGAATATCGTACCAGCTTCTCATATCTAACTGCACACACACACACACACACACACACACACACACACACACACACACACACATAGAGAGAGAGAGAGAGAGAGAGAGAGAGAGAGAGAGAGAGAGAGAGATTTGCACATAGCCTGGCACATAGCGTTGCAGCTATTCATTACAGACAAGAATTTTGCCGCGGAGCGAGTGAAATAAGAAATATACACTTTAAGGCGATTTGCAGATGGGGTACTTGGCCACTTTGTTCTTCATCAGTGAATTATGTTTGGCTTTCCCATTTCAAGATGCACCACCAGATTCGGTCCCTCGTCCACTGGCTAGCGCATCCTCCCTTACTATCACCACGCCCTCCCACCCTTTATACCACATCCTCCATCATCACCACCACGCCCTACATCCCTTTCTAGCACAACCTCTTTCACCACCACCACGCCCTCACCCCTAGCTACCACACCTTCCCTCACCATCACCGCTACTTCCCTCCCTGACTAACCCCATCCTGAACAGCAGAGAGCATTGTTCAGTATTGCAACCACTCTTCCCGCCTTATTTCCCCTCTCCATACCTCCCATACTGCCAGCATAACCTTGCCGCTCAACTCAAGATGTTTCCACGAAAATATTTCATCCAGCAACCAGCAAAATCTATCCTGGCAAAAAAAAAAAAAAAAAAGAATGAATTCTTGGCAACTTTGTTTGGAGGTTAGTCATCGTGCGTCTGCTAACTTGACTGTGTCTACAGTCCTGGGACAGACAGACGAATACGAGCGCCTTTTTATAATAGTGGTTAATAGAGCATGGTTCACTCCTATGCTCTATCTGAATTGCTATGGGTTTGTTGGCAGCGTTGTCTTGGATGCTTTAGTAAGGTCAGGTTGGCATCCCTGTTCCAGCTGCATTTATTGTTGGTTTGTTGGTAGCCTTGACTTGGATGCGCTAGTAAGCTTGGGTTGGCACCTCTGTCCAAGATGCGTTAATGGAGACTGGTTGGTAGCATTGTCTTGGGTGCGTTTGAAAGGGCAAGTTCCTGTTCTAGCTACATTGCTAGATATGGTTGGCAGCCTTATATGAGATGCGTGAGTGGAATGCGTTAGTAAGGACAGGAATGACGATTGCATGGTAGCATTGTCTGTGATGCATAAGCACGTACAGGTTGGCTTCCTGTTCCACCAAGATGCATGAGAAAAATGAAGAACCTTTCTCTCTACTGCATTAGTAAAGTGTGGCTGGCAGACGTGTATGTGATGCAGTGTCATATTCCTGCTTCAGGAGCTTCAGTTCGGCGCCGCCGCCTCTCACGGTCTCGGTGGTTGACACTCGTCTGTATGTTTGTATACCTACTGGTATGGTCGGGTACGCTCGTTAACGTATAGATAACCATGTTTACTGGTATTCATAGATGCGTGTTTGTGGTTTGAACACAAAATAGGCATACATCTCCACTAGCTATCGTACGCACTCAGTAAAATGTAAACAAAAGAGTAGGCCTTCGTGTTCGCGAGCAATAATGCATATACAATGAAATATATGTAAACCAATAAGTAGATATTCAGGTCTATAAGCATGCATACATATGTACGTAGGTCTAAAACTAGGGATACATGCCTGAAAGTATATGTGCCTTGGTGTATGCGTACACACACAACATAAGACGGACGCGTCCCAAAGGAGGTAAGCCAAATATTCTAACAATTCCGCTTATTTACGAGAAGTAGGATTACTTACCAGTAACCAGGCATATACGTTTGAGTCGTGCATGGCATGCAACCTGAGGTTTGCGTCTGTGGAGCAAGCTTTCATGGTGAGACGGATGTTGGTGATAGATGCAGACCAAACGATACTCGAGCTTGGTGACCATCCACTCCAACTTCAAGCCGTATACGATACAATACCCACAGAGATGCACCAAGGTTTACCTCAAGTATCAATTGAATTTAAATTTGTAAGAGTAAGTAAAGTGGGAATATCTGCGTCATTGTAATCCCATTTTCCCTCTCTTGTGCCAGCGCCTATTTTGTTGCGTATTTCCTCTGTCGGTCAATTTCCTCTGTTCAGTAACTGTTACCAAAACCTGGAACTCTTTCCGGCCATCGTTACAGTATGTTTAGAGTAAGCCATAGTCAGCTTGTGCTAATTTAGACGTTGGGTGAAATATGCATACTTGAGAAGTGGTACCCACGGACACAAAGGCAGCCAGAGGGATGTTTGGAAGAACGTCACACCTGCAGGCGGTAGACTAATGTCACAGATGGAGAACAGTACACTGAGAGGAACTGTCACGCCCGCGAGTGGTAGATTACACCTACTTTCGAGCGACTGCTTACCACTCATAGGTAGAGATCTATATCTACGGATGTAGGAATACACGTAAAGTTGAGCGTGTTCATTGTTGGGATCATACCCATTACTTGTGAACCCCACTCACAAATACGGGTTAGGCACCCACTACTGGAGAACCCCACCCACATATGGAGGACCACACCCACAAATGGAGGACCACAACCCACAAATGGAGGACCCCACCCACAAATGGAGGACCCCACTCAAAGGTGGAGACCCCATCCACAAATATGGGATCCCACCCACAAATTGGGGGACCCTCCACCCACTGATGGGGGACCCAACCCACAAATAGGGGACCCCATCCACAAATGGAGGACCACACCCACATAAGGGGGCCCCACGCACAAATGGAGGACCACACCCACATATGGAGGAACCCACCTACAAATAGAGGAATCCACCCACATATGGAAGACCCCACTCACAAATGGAGGACCCCCACCCACAAATGGAGAACCACACTCACAATTGGGGGGACCCCCACCTACAGATGGGGGCCCCACTCACAAATGAAGAACCCTACCCACAAATGGGGTCCCAACTCACAAATGAAGGACCTCACCCACAAATTGGTGATCCCACACGCAAATGGGGGACAACACCTACAAATGGAAGACCCCACCCACAAATGGGGGACCACACCTACAAATCAAACTTTATTAAAACATGAAGGAACACACACACACACACACACACACACACACACACACAGTTGGAGGACAATGTTCGTAAGACGAGGAGACCCGCCGCTAAGGAAGGATGAACAGCTGGGTGGACTGTGGACCGACCGCTGCGAGGAGAATCGAACCTGTGCGCGGCTCGACCCCGGGCGGCTCATGAATGCGTCACGGTCAGTTACATTAGCCGCTACACCACGGAGGTCCATGAATTGCAGTACCATATACATTATATATGAAATATGATAGTTATATATGACTATACAAAACTCAGTTTTCGTATATATATATATATATATATATATATATATATATATATATATATATATATATATATATATATATATATAGGAGTGGAAATGGGGCTTGACCCCGACGCTGCCTTGGTTAACGTATCAGTGTTATGGCTGATTGCGACGCAGCAAGAACCCTATCGCTGGGTTGGTGGACACTACATACCTCGTATATACTTTGACTCTGCCACCTCCACTTCTTCTCATGTGCCACAAACTGCCCCACATCACCACCTCCACTTCCAAGCTCCGTTAGCCACAAATTACCTTACACGATACCCCTCTTCCTCCCTACATATGCCACAATTAGCACAATGTTACCACATCATCCATCTGGCTGCCTCTTCTAAAAGAGTTCCACATCAGCAGCTCCACAAACTCGCAAGGTATGTATGGCAAAGCGCCTCCACCTTATCGTTGCGCTTACCACAGACCTGTGCCACATGCCTCTCTGCCTCCACTACGTCTGTAACACTTCATCGCCGTGTCGCAGACTACCCAACAACCC
Organism: Panulirus ornatus; assembly: GCF_036320965.1. Lineage (NCBI taxonomy): Eukaryota > Metazoa > Arthropoda > Malacostraca > Decapoda > Palinuridae > Panulirus > Panulirus ornatus. The sequence goes on from NC_092224.1 coordinate 67,562,754, forward strand.
CTGAGCTTTTTCTCTTTATTGTCCACAAACCATCTCAAGTAACAAATTTTCATCTCCATGCCACAATATGTAACAGACTGTTTCATATCACTCCCTCCACCTTCGCGCAGAGTCTGGCTCATGTTGCCCAAACAATAGTATCGACACCTCCAAAATCTCCCTGGGTGTATCTTCTCCTCTTCTGGATTGCCTCCTACGTATTGCCTCACAGTGAAGCTTATACCTCCCTGCTGCGTCATCTTCACTTTATTACACACCATATCTTCCGTCTTCTCCCTACGTGTGGCGCGAATTGTTTCCCCTCCACAACGTCACTTATGCCACTCGTTGTGAGTGCTTTACGTTACCTCACATCATCACCATTCGTTGCCTCGCGTGCTCTCTAGTGTATCACACGCTTCTCCTCATTGCCGTCTCATCAATCAGGCACTAAGGAAATAGCTTTTCCTAACTCTCCTCATTTCTAAGAGTTAATTCTCCTGGTACGGGTGTTCCCCCTAACATCCACTCTGAAAATTATGAAGAATGGAACTGATTGCCTCCATCTCCTTTCTCCGTGCATCAAACAACTGTTCCAGATAACTGCTTTCATTTCCTCGCTGAGTAACACAAGTTGGCTCACATCATCTGCTCTTCCTCTCACAAGTTGACTCACTTGCGATCCTCGCCGCCAGTCGTTCCAACTGCCCCTCATCACCACGAACACCACGTCTTCGCGAAGTGTTTCATAAACTGCTCCATGCCACCGACCTCACCTCCCTCCTCCTTCTGCTACATCCTGCCTCCGACCTTCTCGTGGCATATACCATGGCCTGTCCCACCTCACCACCTTCACCTCGTCGTTGCGTGCTTCATAAACTGGACCACATCAGGGCCTCCACCTCCTTGCATATACTGAGTATTTATACACAAGAACTTCATTAATATCCTTACTCTGTAGGACACAAAGTGCCTCCTCCCATCACGTACATCTTCTCACCACGTGTATCATATACTCTCTTACATCAACACCTCATCTGCTCGCCACTTGTTCTATAAAGCACCCTCACATCATCGTCTACATCACCATGTCATACAACGTCCTACATCGATAATACCTTCCTAAGGAGATTTACTGCATACTGCCCCTCACCACATGCCTGTGTGCTGATTGTACCATAACCTGCTCCCTCCACCACTTCCATTCTCTCTTTGTGTACCAGAAATTGCTACACTTAACCACCTTTACGTTTACTATATGCTGCACATCACCGACACACACACTAACACACACACACACACACACACACACACACACACACACACACACACACACACACACACACACACTCTCTCTCTCTCTCTCTCTCTCTCTCTCTCTCTCTCTCTCTCTCTCTCTCTCTCTCTCTCTCTCTCTCTCTCTCTCTCTCTCTCTCTCTCTCTCTCTCTCTCTCTCTCTCTCTCTCAAGTAATTCCCACACTGCCCCATGTCCCCAGCAGCACACCCCTCGCAAACTGAATTGCATGCTACCCCAAAATCCCCATTGTACTTCCTCAACACATTGTAAGGGTTTTTTCCACACCTCCCCATCGCGCTTCACGTGCCACAATATTCTCCACACTATTGACAAACGCTGGACGAACTCCCATACTCATTGCCACACCCCTTCAAGTGCTCCACTTTTGTCACAGTATGTGGCGATTTTCACCCTTAGTCAGTGACCTGCCGTCTCTATGTGACCGGGAACTATTCCTGGGTCATCTGGCAAATAGGCAGCTGCTGCTGGATTGACGCCACCGTTGAGACGTCTGGTGAACGACACGTCTTCAAGATGTCTGTATGTATGTACGTATGAAAACTGCAGATTGCCTCTCGTTGTTTCTCATGTTTACAATGATAGAATATATCGCATCATAACGATACAATCTTACACATCGTTCCAAAAAAGAAAAAAAATTAACGCTTCCATTCATAAGCAGAAGAACCAAACAAGGTAAAAAAAAAAAAAAGCTGGAAGAACCATTGTATAGTCGCTCGAGCCAAGAACCTTTCAATTGTCAGGCTGGCAATGTATGCGGCTAGGGTCAGGGGGCGAGGGAGGAGCTGGCCAGGCTGTGAGTCGCCTTACTCACTTCATTTCCATTTACAGGAGGTGAACGGTAAAATATTAGGGGGGAGGAGCGTAGAGCGTTGAGCACGGGCAGGTGGGAGGCGCTGGAGGAGGGTGGCGGCTTGGAGGATCTTACGGAGGGGTTATGGGAGGGAGGACGTCTTTTGGAGGGCCGTAAGAGGCAAGGTGTGTTTCAGGATCGTGAGAGGACGGGGTCATTATGGAGGATTAGGGAAGCGTAGTGCTCATGGAGGGTTGTGAGCGGGTGGGGTGGTTGCGGAGGGTCGGGGGAGGATGGGTGCTTTTGGGAGGGTTGTGGACGGGGAGAGTAATCTGCGAGATGATCGTGTGTGGCTTGTGGTCCTGGAGGGTCGTAGGGCAAGATAAAGCTACGGAGGAGAGTGGGAGGGAAGGTGCTTATGGAAAGGATCGTCGCTGGGGGGTGGGGGAGGATTCTTGGAAGTCGTGGATAGTAAGATGTTTGCAGAGGCCCTTAAAGCGGAGGTTGCTTATTGGTAGTCGAAGGAGGGAAGGTGCTTATTAAAGGGCATAAGGGGATGAATGCTTATGGAGGTTAGCTGTGCCGAAGTTGCGCATAACGTGTTGTGGAAAGGGGAGTACTCGTGGAAGATAATGCACAACATAATGCTTATGGAGGAGGACCGTGAGAAGGAGGGCGTTCCTCGGGTGGATATATAGGGATGCAGGCTTGCTTATGGAGGGTCTGGAAGGAGGTGAGTTTATGGGAGTCTTAGGAGGAAGGTAACCTATGGAGTGCCTTGGAAGGAGAGATAGCGTGTAGTGGGTCACAGACAGGGGATGGTGGATCATGGACGAAGTAGGGGAAGGCAGAGACCTACTTAAGGGTTACGGAGTAGAGGGTGCTTTTTCAGGGTCATGGCAAGGAGTTCAGCTTTATGTAGAGTACTGGGGAAGGAAAGTACTTACGGATATTCGCTTAAGTGAGGTATGCCTATTGATTTATGGTCCATGAAAAAAGGATTGTGCTTTTGGAGGATCATAAAAGGAGTTTTGTTTCGAGAGCATTGAGAGAATGACTGCATACATTAATTACCGACATGATAATTGATGAAGGTTGGTGGAATGGACGGTAAGCTTGCAGTATTGTAAGAGGAAGCATAGTAATGGAGGCTCATAGGAGGAAAGAAGTCTACGGAGGGTCAAGAAAGGGAGGATGCTTATGAGGTTTCGTAGGAGGACGATGAATGCATCGACGAGGCCATGCGGAGGAGTGTTCCTTGGAGGATCTCAGGGGTTACTGTACTGTGGAACGATAGGGACTTATAAAAGGGTCCTAAGGAAGGATGCATTGTAAAGGAAGCTGTATGGAAAAAGTCATGAAACACGATGGTGTGGGGGAGTCTTAGAGAAATTGTAATAAATAAGGTTGCAGGTTGCAGGATGGTTGTGGGTGGGAGAGCGTCGGTGGAGGGCCGAAGGAAAGGCGCTCTTAGGAGGTCGAAGGAAGGAAGGAACGAATCTTGCAGCAAGACCTGACATTTTATCACATTAACACTAACCTCTACAAGTCCCTGAGCATCAAAGTCAATTAAGAAACACAAGTTGATAAGCTTCAGTGCCTAAACCAGCCAGACGTCACCGGTTAGTATAGGGAACTGAAAAGGTTGAGCGGCTTGAGGAACAGCTTGACTTACCAACAGTATCTTCGCCACCGTTTGCCAGAAACCCCCAGCATTGACACTAAGCATCTTACCTCCCTGCATGCCTTCCAGCCCCAGTACCCCCTAGGGTCAGTACATGAATTTGGAATCACCACGCAGTAAGCGCTCCATTACACCCATTCACTTAATTACGAAAACTTACGAGGAGTTTCTATCCAAGCTAACTATATCCCTCTCCACCGTCATTATATCTCCCAAACAACGAAAATGCCGGGCCGATTGTAAGACTTCATATGTTTCCCCCAGACACAAAGTCAGTGAGCCCACAATCTCTTAATTAGTTAGAGCTATTCCCATCATCGCAGTCGTCTTCCTGCCATGTGAAAGTTTTGTATAATTAAGTTTACACCGACGTCGACAGCTCCATCAACCTTCGTTAGTTTGGTAATATGAAGTTATCTACCTCTTACTGCCTTGCCCAGCTTGGTAGACTATCGGTCACAACCTAGAGAGACGCAAGAGTTACACGGCTCTTGTCTTAGATACCCTCACAAGAGCTCTTGTCCAGGTCATCCACAACCTAATCATCAGATGAACCATCAACATTGGGTCGTACTGGCTTGCAAACTTCCTAAGTGAGCATCGTCAGGTTATACAGTTCCGATGGGCCATCTTCATCATTCAGTGCCTCACTAGTGACGACCCACAGGGCACAAAGATTTGTCCCTGTACAAGGATGGATGCACCTTCTCGATGTTTGTTGTCGACTTTACCATCGGTATCAACGGTCTCTTCCGAGGAAGTCGCCCTCCAAAATCTCATTTCAATGAGCCCCATTTCAACGCTCCTCCCCTTCTGTGGTGTGCATCTATTACCGAAGGGTCATTATCCTCCCGACTGCCAATATAGGCATGATTCTATTTGATAACCAGCAGAAGCTTTGTCCCTCCCGACAGTCAGCAGGCGAGTGGGGCATTTAGAAACCCGGCAGGATCCTAAGCCTCACCAACAGCCATCAGAAGAGGAGCTGGACCGTCTCGACAGCCAGGAGGGATTTAGTACTTCCTGATAGCAAGAACTTGAAACCTAATGCTAGGAGTGTTGAACCCTCCAGCAGCAGATGATAGGCCCTTTTATCAGCCGGTGGGAACATAGGACCGCAGATAGCAGGCCTTGCCAACTGCCTCCCTATGGCAGGGAAGTGGGTTCTTCTAACCACCAGAGGGAGTGTATTCCCTACCACCTTTCAGCTGGAAACACCTGTGCGATATCATGAGAGGAGCCTTCCCGACAGCTAGCGGAGTCAGGGGACCTCTCGACAACCATAAGGGTCAGGGGGTCATCCGTGTCATCAGCGGGAGATTCAACTCTTCAACAGCCAGCAGAAGTAGGGAACTCCCACGGTACATTCCTTCAGAGAGCCAGTAGGAGCGCAGGTCCCTCCGACAGCTAACTGATGCGTACACCGTCGACGATCAGCAAGGTGTGGACAGTCTTGACAACGAGCAAAAGCGAGGATTTTTCAGACAACCACCTGAAGCGTGAGTATCGACAACAAATACAACCAGCATAGGATTTTGACTCCTGACAACAAGCAGTAGAGTGAGTCCAAGTAACAAGCAGAAGCGTGGGTCATCCTGACAGTCAGCAGGAGCGTGGGTTCTTCCTAATAACCAGTGTGAGTGAGAGTCCTGCTCAGGATGACCAGAATCATCAAGGGTCATCCTGATATCCAGCAAGAGAGTGGGTCTTCAGTCAGCCAACCGGAGCTTGGTCATCCAGAGAACCTGCAGAAGCGTAGGCCAGCCTGACAACCAGCAGGAGCGTGTCCGTTGTTAGCTAGCAACAGGAGCTCCTTCCCTTTCAGCAATCAGCAGGACTCCTGAAGACTAGCAAGAACCTATTCCTCCGCAGAGCCAGCAGTAAGTAGTGTGGGCTTTCATGAAATTTAGCAAAGTCTTGAGGTCTCCTGAGAACCTGGAGTATGTCCGTTCCAGCAGTAGGCTGCAGGAACATAAACCTTCCCCGATGTATAGCAGGAAAGTAGGTCCTCTTAACTCCTTGCAGGGACGTGACCCCTGCCAGACACCAGCAGGAGCGTGGTGCATCTTGGCAGTCAGCAGGAGCGTGGCTGCTGCCCCCTACCGAAGGCGCGGCGGCCTGTGAGACGCACCATTAATCACTCCACCTTCCTGGACCGCCCGCTAAGCCCAGCCGCCCACGACAAGGCTGAGATTTTTAATGAATTAGGCTAAGCGTGGCAACCCCATTACCGGAACATCTCCACTTGTACGACTACATTCGTACACCTGCACTCTTACGGCTTCATTGTACACTTTATTTTGTACACCTCTACACCTGCATTTGTACATTTTAACTTGTCTTTATTCATTCGTTTTCACATGATTATACACTTTATTCATACGCATTCACATAACCATACAGCTGTACCGGTACACTTCTAGTCTTCAACCTGCATATGTATGGATCTACTCGTGTACTCGTATTTTACACCTTCACTCATACACCTTTACCCATATACCTGAGCTAGTGCACCTCTACACCCACACTCATACATCTTTACTTGTACACCTTCGTGCGTACATCTTCTTTTTTACATTTCTACTTATACACCTGACATGAAACACTTCTACTTTTACGCCTGCACTTATACACCTTCACTTGTACCTTTGCACTCATATACATTCGTACACCCTTATTCATACACCTGCACTCGTTCTCCATCACTCGCACACTTTTACTCATACAACTACACTCTATTCATACACCTACACTTGTACATCTTAACTTGCACAACTCCTTTCATGCACCTCCACTCATTCATCTTCTCTCATACACCACCGACTGTATGCCTACACTTTTACATCTTAACTCATAAACCTCCATCCATACACCCTCACTTATATTCCTTCACTGGTACACCTTCACTTGTGCATACCTTCACTCATACACCTCCGTTCATACACCCTCACTTGCACACATTCACTCGTACACCTGCACTAGTACAACTTCACTCATACATTTCCATTTGTGCACCTCCACTCGTACATCTCCATTAGTGCATCTCAACTCTAACAGCTTCAAAAGTACATCTTTACTCGTAGGCTTTCACTCATACACCTTCACTCCTACACCTTCACTCTCACACCTCCGCATGTGCATCTTCACGCGTACATCTCCATTCGTACACCTTCATTCGTACACCTGCAGTCGTTCTCCTTCACTAGTACATCTCCACTCGTACACCTCCACTCGTACATCTTGTACACCTCCATTCATATACCTATGCTTATGATACATTAACACTAACCTCAGCTGTTGTATCTGTGCTGCTGCACCTGCACTCATATACCTGGCCGTGGTAGACATGCGTTTGCATACCTGCACGTATTACTACACAACTGCACTCATATACCTGCAGTCGAACACTTGCACTCGTCTATCTGCACTCTTATACCTACACTCATATACCGTACACTGGCATGCCTATGTACCTGCCCCTTGCACTCACAGACATGGACTAACACACATGCACTCGTACACTTAGCTAATACACCTGCCGTGGTAATCTACAGTCTAACTCGCACAGCCATATACCTGAACTCGTACACCTTAACTTGTACATTTGCACTCGAATGCCGGCACTTGTACATGTGCACTCGTACGCCTGCAGTCGCATACTTACATTCGAACACCTGCACTCTCACATTTGCATTCCTACACCTGCACATACACACTTGTGTACTTGAACTCGTACACGTTTCTTAATCACACTGACAGTTTGCAGGTTATTCTTGATTTCTCGGTATGCCTTCTAATTTATACCACACTAATCTGTTTCTGATATTTTCCACTACAAACAGCCTCGAAAGAATCCAATGGGGTTGTGCTATTTGAATGTCTTTGCATTCTCTTTTTATACACAACACTTGTGCACCTGCACTCCTTACCTGCACTCGTGAATGACTCCTGTCTGGCAACACGTACCACCTACACAGATTCAGGTTCAGCTATTGGTCCTCGTAGCTATGTAGGTGCATAACATTCTCTCTCTCTCTCTCTCTCTCTCTCTCTCTCTCTCTCTCTCTCTCTCTCTCTCTCTCTCTCTCTCTCTCTCTCTCTCTCTCTCTCTCACGTTAATGGGCAAGGGGATGATGATGGTCGGGTGGGATATGCCTGGCCAGTAATTATCTCCTCGAGGTCATGACCCCTTGGAGGGCAAATGTTAATATAAGCTTAGGTCCAGCTCGCCACGACACCCCCGCGACCTGTCGTTTTTATGCCCTGCGACTGATGCGGAGGAAGATCGGAGGGGTATGGGGAGAAGGGAGGAAGATCGAAGGACTAAAAGAGCAGAGGGGAAAATATGCTGGAGGGTCAGGGTGTTTGCGTAGGACGCAAAGGGAGGAAAATGTTTGGTGTAGGGTGCAAGAGGTGGATGATTAGTGGGGAAGGGGGTAAAGGGAGGAAGATTGGAGGGGTATATTATCACAGGGGAAGGATGTGTTGCAGTGGAGGACGAGGGAAGGATGGTAAAGAGGAGCAAGATGTCAGCGAGACAGAGAAAGTGGGAAGGATTTTGAGGAAAAGAAAATTGATCGATCAGGTGGAGCCAGGAAGTACGAGATGGTGGACTTGACTGCTGGAGAATGGATGTGAACGAATGAGGCCCTGCCGCTACCTCACTAACGCAGGGAACGGCGAACAAGTATGAAAGAAAATGGAAGAAAATGTACACTGGTATTACCTTCTTGTGTTTAAACCGTGTGTGGAAAGGTCACGTTCCCGAGGCTGAATCAACGTCAGTTGACGAAGAGTAAAATCTTGTCGAGGAACTTCTCGCTCCAAAGGAGTCCATTATTTCCCTGCTTCTGATTGCAGCGCAGCCTCAAAGCTGCAGGAACTCCATTAAAGGTCCATTGGTTGTACATAATGATGATACTTGTGTGTGTGTGTGTGTGTGTGTGTGTGTGTGTGTGTGTGTGTATGTGTATGTTCCCGGACTCCCCCTGCAAGTGAACATACTCCGGGTGACAAGCCTCCTTCTACGAGGCCGTATCATAGTTCACGAAAAGATGACTTTTTCTCCCTGGACGAACCCACCATTCCCTGCTGCTGCTTACAGCGCAACCTCAAAACTACGTGGACCCCATGAATGGGGTACTTGGGTAATACATATACAGACAGACGCATAGAACATGTCAAGGTTGTAACATGATACCTCGCCCACACAGCCCCTCCTCACCTTCCTCAGACCTAACACAGGAGACACAAGAGCGCCTGGAAAGGCATTATCATAAATACAACGTTGCCATGACACTCCAGCATTCCTGGAGCGCTGGCCTTATCAGCGCGATGGTAACACTTGACCGCCATGGTGTCCAGCCGTCGGCCACACCAGGGCTCATCTTGGCATTATCAACAGAACCCTCGTGGGATCGTATGACAGACAACTCACGTAGGTCCTGATCATATCTGACCCGCAGAAAAGCTCTTGGGTATGTGAACCCCAGAGCCAGACATACTCTGTAGAACCAGACATACACTCTAGGGCCAGACACACACTGTCGGGTCAAACATACTGTAAGGCCAGACATACACACACTGTAGAGCCAGACATATACAGTAGGGCCAGACGCAGCCCGTCTGCAGGAAGGCCGCCCATCGAACTAACTAAGACGCCTCGGTGCTCACACGGCGTCCGTGCCGCGAGTGACAAGTGGAGGACCCGGGTCATCAGCAGCAGCGGCGAGCCCCCAGCGGGGGTTGGGCGACTCCCAAAAATGGTCTCCAGCCAACATGGCTGGCCAGAGACGTGCCTCCTCACAGCCTGACGCTACACCTTCAGGAGAGACAGCGGTGACTCATGTCCACTTCGACCCGGTCATGCTCAGAGGGGCGGTCCACATTTGCATAATAGGCCGTGGGAAAGGGGAGGTACGGACTGCGCACGCGGGAGGGAGTGTGGTAGGAGAAGGTGGTAATCTTTTCCGACGGCCTAGAAGGTTTAGGAAAAAAAATGGTTTCGTATCTAAAAGATGAGTTTAGGGAAGGATTCTTTCCAGCGAATTCTCTCAGGATAATCCTCCATGGTAATTCCCTTAGGATAATCCCTCCAAGTTATTCTCCCAGGATAGCCATCCAATGTTATTCTCCCAGGATAATCCTCCCAGGTGATTCTCCCAGGATAATCCTCCCAAGTTATTCTCCCAGGATAGCCATCCAATGTTATTCTCCCAGGATAATCCTCCCAAGTTATTCTCCCAGAATAATTTTCCTGGGTAATTCTCCCAGGATAATCCTCTCAGATAATTCCCCCTGACAATCCTTTAAGGTCAGTACTCCATCTGTTAACTCTTTGGACAAATTAATTGATATTCCAGTTAGTTGGTTACATATATTGCTGTAGTTCCATCATCAAATATTGTATCATAAATGGATGAATGAGTCAGGGAACTGTGTTAATTGCATGGGTCCCTCAGCCTACGTCTGTGACGTATATATGAATCTGTTGTCCACATATATGGGTAATGATTGGTTGTTTGGGTGGGTGGGGTTTAGGCCTACCATCTGCGTAGGTCATTGAGGCCGCCAAGGTCAAGTTTTGACCATCGTCCGAAAAGCCTCTCAACACCTTCTCCAGGTCTTAAAAACAACTCTGGCGCCACGTACCCCCTCGGTATGTAAATGGTCCTTGATGGCGCTGACCTGTATGTGGAGTATACTGAGTTTGTGTCTATGTAATAAATGCACAGGACCCTCAGCCCACCTCTGCAGCGAATATCGTCTTATTCCCTGTTCATACCCGTTCCCACTTCCCTCCTCAGCGAGGTAACATCAGGAACTGACGACGAGATAAGGGAAAAAAATATCTTGGATTAGCTTCTTTTCTTCTTACCCTTGAAAAGTGATAATACAGTAGGGGATGGTTTCCAATCCCCATTCCCACTCATCTTAATAGCTTTGTAGAACCCTGGGTTATATGGGTAGGTTTCGCTTGTCCCTCGTACTTCAGAAGCAGCTGTCGTTGTTCTCGACTACAAACTATTGGCGCTGCCGGCTGTGCTGCCGTCGTGAGACACACCGTTGGTTCTTATCGAGAATGGGGGATCCGCGATCAATGATTGGGCATCCAAGCTCCAAATGGAACTGTTTCTTGTTCTCGTTATCACGAAATTTGTCAGTTTCTTAAAAAGATAGACTTTTTCACGAATGGTATTAACATCTCATAAGCATGAAGGGAGGTTTAGGTAATGCGCTTGTCGTGTGGTTTTACCGAATTCACGACACAGATATATATCGAAATTATTCATAAGGGAGACAGCGTACATATTCATGTTATAATGAGGAACTAGCTAGATCATACCCCGCAAAGATGTAATTGTAGAACTCAACTAAAACTTCCCAGGCCACTTAGGGCCACCCGACACCACGCCACAGGCCTCTATTTACGTGTATGTGAGGTTGAACGTTCAGGGTATGATATATAGCAAGCACGGCGCTAGAGTGAAATATCGGTCGACGGTTTGAATTGTACGTATACCATTAAATGTTTTCAGGGAATGATTAAGATAGGTACGAAATGAAAGGGCAAATATATATATATATATATATATATATATATATATATATATATATATATATATATATATATATATATATATATATATATATATAGCAGTGAAAAGGTGAGGCCAGTACCTTGCTGCAAAACAGGTCTGACGACCTTCTGGTCTTCGGAAATCTGCACAGGTCTCGAGTCTCTGCTCTTGACCATCGCTCGGCGGGAATGGAAAAACCCTTCCCTCGCAAACGTACATGTAAGTACGCACGCACGCACTGTGGTCTGCATGACCTCTAGTGGTATCTGTGTGTCAGGACATGAGCGTGAGTGGCCGAGGTCACTCACCGCTCGGACATAAGCGCCGCATGACCCTGACGCATGTTGAAGCACCGCATGACCCTGATGCATGTTGTTGTATACCGGTCTTCCGTCATCCCCAGGCAGAGTAAGGCTCCCAGGGTAGGTGATGGTGCTGGGAGTAAGTGAAGTTACGACGGTGCTGGGAGTAGGTGCAGTTACGACTGTGCTGGGAGTGGGTGCAGTTACGACGGTGCTGGGAATATGTGCAGTTACGACGGTGTTGGAAGTAGGTGCAGTTACGACGGAGTTAGACGGGTGATGGGAGTGGGTTCTCGTATTTTGACACTCTACATCGTGGCTTGACCATCTGTAACTTGGTCTGCTACAGGTACCCTCTCCTGGTCAGAACTGTGAGGGCCTTGTATCTTACTCTGTCCGTCTTAATTTAAGACAGAAACATGATGAAGAACTGCTGGCCATTTAATATTCTTTACCTTCTCGAGGCTAATTTCATTTCTAAGCGACAATTCTCTTGTGAAATTTACTCTGCCACAAGTTAACTTTAGGTTAATTGAAATTTTAAGTACGAATACTCCTCGATATCTTCCTCAGGTACAGCTACTCCTCCAAGAGGAACATTCTCTCCTTCCTTCGTCACTCCTCAGCCCGTCCCTCCCTCAGCGATTCTTATCTCTCCTGAAGTCATCTTTATCGCACAGGTTGATAGCCCTAAACAAGCCGACAAGTCCCCCGACAAAGACCCCAAAGAACAGAGGTCGTGAGTCTGACAAAGACCCCGATTGTGTGTCAAAGGAGAGCTGGATCCCGTTCCGAATGCGATTGCGGGGCCCGATTTTGACGCTGATTGTGGCGGCGATTACGATGCTCTATTGTCGGGTCATTGTGGCGGAGGGGGATCATAGAGGCCGTGGCCGATGGAGGTGCGAGTTCTCACGGGGTTGTTCTGGTGAGGTCTTGTGGTGCAGAGCACGACCTGTTTGTTTACACTGACGTTCTGTTCTGCGGCTATCGACACGGGTGACTCCCCTCCCCTCACGGGCTTCTTGACAAGCATTCTTCCTGCGTTGGCTGCGGCCGTCACCTTCAGGTGTTTGCGCGGGGTTTTCCTTCCCCTAAAGGTCTGTTGTGATGCGCATGAGTAACTTGTATAAGTATGTAAAAATAAGCGATGAAACTCAATCGTCGCATGAGTATTTGTTTTGCTATTTTATCCTGTTATATTTTCAGAGAAGAGAGGTTGAGGTATACGACATTCATCGTTTTATTTAACCAATCAAAAGAATAAAACCTCTCGTAAGTGACCCTCGGGGGTTGGTACTTTACAACAGAACTCAAAGCGGACTCTCAGTCACGTACTTGGGTCAGATACGTAAATGTACTCAGGTCCGCAGGCTGGGAAAAAGAATGATACGCAGAGTTTTTATGATACTGATGCCCTCGTTCATCGTGGCGATCCATTTGGGTACTGCACGTCGCTCCGCCCTGCGGGCAGCAGTGTATAGTGTTAATAGTGTCGTCACGCAGACACAAGGAGGCGCTGTTGTTCACAGGCTGGCACGGAGCTGGGCGACTGGCCGGGCTGGGGCTCTTGGTCCTCAGCGGCCCTGGTGTGGCTTTTGTCTTGTGTGCCAAGGAATTATTAGAGACGCTGGGGATTCTCTCTCTCTCTCTCTCTCTCTCTCTCTCTCTCTCTCTCTCTCTCTCTCTCTCTCTCTCTCTCTCTCTCTCTCTCTCTCTCTCTCTCTCTCTCTCTCATACACGCACACACGGGAGAAGCAGACGGTTCACTCTGCCTCCTCCTGCTGCCCAACCATCACCACTCCACCAGTCATCACTGTAGGTAGCTGTGTCTGTCCAGAACGTGTGTAGGTAACGCCGCGGTCTGTCAGGTGCAGCCCCGGATGTTTGCTCAGTTCCTCCACGTACTAGTGTGGGTTCGCGATGAAGCCTCACGCAAGTCGTAGCGCCGAAGAGATGCTAGTAAACCAGATATTTTTTCTTGGCGGCCATGATTGACCCGTCTGGACCAGCCCAGTGAGTGCGATGGCGGTGCGGCGTCCGGAGCTAGAAAGCGGATGGGAGAGGCTTTTGAAAATGCGTCATGAGGGACACTAGACGCAAGACGCACCTCTGCACCTGATCCCTCGTCCTCGTCATGCACTCGATACCAGGCTTCGAGATAAAGGAAAGGACGGCACGAGGAAGTTATTCTCAAGGGTAACTAGCCAGTAAACAGTAGGTGTCTGGCTAAGGCTGGTGTGTGTGTGTGTGTGTGTGTGTGTGTGTGTGTGTGTATACGCATGTAGGATGAAAGACATAGTACATATATACAAGGACAAGAGACTGGGGCATCGCTAGGGTAGAACTCTTTTCCCGTAACACACAATTGGTAATCACAGGTTACAGGGCCGACACCCGACTTGAGCTTCGAACACTCGAACACAAGTGTTCCCTGACGGAGGACCACAGCTCCTCCTGCTGCTGGTGGTGATGATGCAACACAAGTCAGAGTTTAAAAGTGTTGTCAGCCAACGAGACTTAAAGATAAGACTCTGTAGCTCAAGTTTGGACGTTCCAAATTACGATTCGGTAAAAGTATTTCAAAGAACTGCTCGTATGGAAAACTGTTGTCTGCTGGGTATTAACAGTAGAGGATGCGTTAGGGTGAGGGAACGCGCAGACAAAGAAAACGAAACGACGGTTGTGAGTGTGTGTGAGTGAGTCGGAGTGCGTGACTGCTTGAAGTTGGTGTGCGAAAAGAAAAAAAATGATATTGTCCGAGGATGGTCAGCCATGGACTTAACAAAGAGCCGTGGGGGAAAGTGCTCCCAGACCGAACCAAGACCTCCCGAACCACGTATGATACCACATGGTGCTCACCTCAGTGTAACTTTATCACTTCAGTATCCATACTGTACACTGCCATTATTACATCACTTCAGTATCCATATTGTACACTACCATTATTACATCACTTCAGTATCCATATTGTACACTACCATTATTACATCACTTCAGTATCCATACTGTACACTACCATTATTACATCACTTCAGTATCCATACTGTACACTACCATTATTACATCACTTCAGTATCCATACTGTACACTACCATTATTACATCACTTCAGTATCCATACTGAACTCTACCATTATTACATCACTTCAGTATCCATACTGAACTCTACCATCATTACATCACTTCAGTATCCATATTGTACACTACCATTATTACATCACTTCAGTATCCATATTGTACACTACCATTATTACATCACTTCAGTATCCATATTGTACACTACCATTATTACATCACTTCATTATCCATACTGTACACTGCCATTATTACATCACTTCAGTATCCATACTGTACACTACCATTATTACATCGCTTCAGTAGCCATACTGTACACTACCATTATTACATCACTTCAGTATCCATGATGTACACTACCATTATTACATCACTTCAGTATCCATTATTACATCACTTCAGTAGCCATACTGTACACTACCATTATTTCATCACTTCAGTATCCATGATGTACACTACCATTATTACATCACTTCAGTAGCCATACTGTACACTACCATTATTACATCACTTCAGTATCCATGATGTATACTACCATTATTACATCACTTCAGTATCCATACTGTATACTGCCATTATAACGTCACTTCAGTATCCATTCTGTACACTACCATTATTACATCACTTCAGTATCCATCCTGTTCACTACCATTATTACATCACTTCAGTATCCATAGTGTACACCACCATTATTACATCACTTCAGTATCCATCCTGTTCACTACCATTATTACATCACTTCAGTATCCATAGTGTACACCACCATTATTACATCACTTCAGTATCCATGATGTACACTACCATTATTACATCACTTCAGTATCCATACTGTACACTGCCATTATTACATCACTTCAGTATTCCATACTGTACACTACCATTATTACATCACTTCAGTATCCATACTGTACACTACCATTATTACATCACTTCAGTATCCATAGTGTACACTGCCATTATTACATCACTTCAGTATCCATAGTGTACACCACCATTATTACATCACTTCAGTATCCATACTGTACACTACCATTATTACATCACTTCAGTATCCATACTGTACACTACCATTATTTCATCACTTCAGTGTCCATTATTATATCACTTCAGTGGCCATACTGTACACTACCATTATTACATCACTTCAGTATCCATTATTACATCACTTCAGTAGCCATACTGTACACTACCATTATTACATCACTTCAGTATCCATTTTTACATCACTTCAGTAGCCATACTGTACACTACTATTATTACATCACTTCAGTATCCATTATCATATCACTTCAGTAGCCATACTGTACACTACCATTATTACATCACTTCAGTATCCATACTGTACACTACCATTATTACATCACTTCAGTAGCCATACTGTACACTACCATTATTACATCACTTCAGTATCCATTATTACATCACTTCAGTAGCCATACTGTACACTACCATTGTTACATCGCTTCAGTATCCATACTGTATACTGCCATTATAACGTCACTTCAGTATCCATTCTGTACACTACCATTATTACATCACTTCAGTAGCCATACTGTACACTACCATTATTACATCACTTCAGTATCCATTATTACATCACTTCAGTAGCCATACTGTACACTACCATTACTACATCACTTCAGTATCCATACTGTACAACTACCATTATTACATCACTTCAGTATCCATACTGTACACTACCATTATTACATCACTTCAGTATCCATACCGTACACTACCATTATTACATCACTTCAGTATCCATACTGTACACTAGCATTATTACATCACTTCAGTATCCATACTGTACACTAACATTATTACATCACTTCAGTATCCATACTGTACACTAACATTATTACATCACTTCAGTATCCATACTGTACACTACCATTATTACATCACTTCAGTAGCCATACTGTACACTACCATTATTACATCACTTCAGTATCCATACTGTACACTACCATTATTACATCACTTCAGTAGCCATACTGTACACTACCATTATTACATCACTTCAGTATCCATACTGTACACTACCATTATTACATCACTTCAGTATCCATACTGTACACTACCATTATTACATCACTTCAGTATCCATACTGTACACTACCATTATTACATCACTTCAGTATCCATACTGTACACTACCATTATTACATCACTTCAGTAGCCATACTGTACACTACCATTATTACATCACTTCAGTATCCATACTGTACACTACCATTATTATATCACTTCAGTATCCATACTGTACACTACCATTATTACATCACTTCAGTAGCCATACTGTACACTACCATTATTACATCACTTCAGTATCCATACTGTACACTACCATTATTATATCACTTCAGTATCCATACTGTACACTACCATTATTACATCACTTCAGTATCCATACTGTACACTACCATTATTACATCACTTCAGTATCCATACTGTACACTACCATTATTACATCACTTCAGTATCCATACTGTACACTGCCATTATTACATCACTTCAGTAGCCATACTGTACACTACCATTATTACATCACTTCAGTATCCATACTGTACACTACCATTATTACATCACTTCAGTATCCATACTGTACACTAACATTATTACATCACTTCAGTATCCATACTGTACACTACCATTATTACATCACTTCAGTATCCATACTGTACACTGCCATTATTACATCACTTCAGTATCCATACTGTACACTGCCATTATTATATCACTTCAGTATCCATACTGTACACTGCCATTATTACATCACTTCAGTAGCCATACTGTACACTACCATTATTACATCACTTCAGTATCCATACTGTACACTACCATTATTACATCACTTCAGTATCCATACTGTACACTACCATTATTACATCACTTCAGTATCCATATTGTACACTGCCATTATTACATCACTTCAGTAGCCATACTGCACACTACCATTATTACATCACTTCAGTAGCCATACTGTACACTACCATTATTACATCACTTCAGTATCCATACTGTACACTACCATTATTACATCACTTCAGTATCCATACTGTACACTACCATTATTACATCACTTCAGTATCCATACTGTACACTACCATTATTACATCACTTCAGTATCCATACTGTACACTACCATTATTACATCACTTCAGTATCCATACTGTACACTACCATTATTACATCACTTCAGTATCCATACTGTACACTACCATTATTACATCACTTCAGTATCCATACTGTACACTACCATTATTACATCACTTCAGTATCCATACTGTACACTACCATTATTACATCACTTCAGTAGCCATACTGTACACTACCATTATTACATCACTTCAGTATCCATACTGTACACTACCATTATTACATCACTTCAGTAGCCATACTGTACACTACCATTATTATATCACTTCAGTAGCCATACTGTACACTACCATTATTACATCACTTCAGTAGCCATACTGTACACTACCATTATTACATCACTTCAGTAGCCATACTGTACACTACCATTATTACATCACTTCAGTATCCATACTGTACACTACCATTATTACATCACTTCAGTATCCATACTGTACACTACCATTATTATATCACTTCAGTATCCATACTGTACACTACCATTATTACATCACTTCAGTAGCCATACTGTACACTACCATTATTACTCATATGTCAGTAGTTATATAATCGTTACCAACATTATCATGCGAGATGTTTGTGCCACTTGACGAATCACCGTAGTATATAAACAGAAGAATTACGAAACACTCGACTTGGTATTGGCACCAGAACTCGCTGTAGCACACTGGACATGGGCTGCGATGGTGTGTGTGTGTGTGTGTGTGTGTGTAAAGGAACCAGGGGATGTAAGTGTCTGACCCATCCGTGCTAATGGGTTCAGAGTTAAGGGCAACGTTGTATACGTGATCATAACTGATATTTCCCACAGTGTTAACTCTGGAATTAGTACACTTAGCTTGATCATTTTTCTGGTCTCATTGCTAGTACGTACTATCATTATCATCGCTCTGTCTGGTTGTGTCAATGTTTTTTTATTATGATTATTATTATTATTATTATTATTATTATTATTATTATTATTATTATTATTATTATTATTATTATTATTATTATTATTATTATTATTATTATTATTATTATTATTATTATCATAATTATTTTATTGTTATTCTTATTGAATATGTTATTATCATTATTAGTTATTGTTATTATTATCATTATATTATCATTATTTTATTATCATTATGATTATCATTATCGTTATGATAGGTTAGATAAATGACTATCATTACAGACGTCAACTTACAAAGCCAACCATCTCGAAGGTAACATATTCACCTCTTGTATGTCAATACGACAACACTGTAATGTGATTCTCATGTCAAACTGAACTGTTTCAAGTCCTATGATTGTGGTAACCTGTAAACTTTACGTGTGGCGATACTTCATTTGATAACTTAGTTCCTTACATTCACAATGTAATGATTCTCAAATGTAAATGTTCACATTATCGGCAGTTTGTGATTTCACTGCTTCTGAAATCCGCCAATGTATATATATATATATATATATATATATATATATATATATATATATATATATATATATATATATATATATATATATTATCCCTGGGGATAGGGGATTAAGAATACTTCCCACGTATTCCCTGCGTGTCGTAGAAGGCGACTAAAAGGGGAGGGAGCGGGGGGCTGGAAATCTTCCCCTCTCGTTTTTTTTTTTTTTTTTAATTTTCCAAAAGAAGGAACAGAGGGGGCCAGGTGAGGATATTCCAAAAGAGGCCCAGTCCTCTGTTTTTAACGCTACCTCGCTAACGCGGGAAATGGCGAATAGTTTAAAAGAAGAAAAAGATATATATATATATATATATATATATATATATATATATATATATATATATATATATATATATATATATATATATTATGGGGCAGTCTGGTAAGGATCTTTCTATTGGACTTCAGCAACATAGAGATATGGTATAAGAAAAGGACAAGAATCAAATGCCTTGTTTAATCACGTTAAAGACTATGATCACTGTATTGACTGAAGAAATGCCGTCTCAGGTATTAACTCTAACTCCAGTATCACGAGAATTATCATTGAATCTTCTATTATCAAATACACAAAGAATTATAATATTGATATTAGTGAAGATCTATACAAATTGCATAACTTTGTTGTTGATAGAATTTGTAAACAATTCACCCTCTTGTTCACACAATAAGTTTATGATACGCTCGTTGTTTGTCTTGGACAATTACATGTTTACCAAATGGCGTCCTAGCTACGTCTCTTCGTTGTATATTAACTGATTGTTATATTTCTCTCTTGTCTCTCCCCTGAAGATGTGATTATTACACGAAAGTGCACTTGGGATCTTATTGTGTTTCATTTTCCCCGTAGACTCTTAGGAACATATATATATATATATATATATATATATATATATATATATATATATATATATATATATATATATATATATATATATATATATATATATTGCCTTTCTCGCTTTAGCAAGGTAGCGTTAGAAACTATAGAACAATGGCCTCATTTGCACATATCCGATCTCACACAGTCACGTATAATGTACCGAATCCAGAGCCAATCCTCCACAGCCCAGCCCCACAGACTACCCTGTGGTTTACCTTGGCTGCTTCACATGCCCTCTCCCGGCCCACTGATAGCACGTCGCCTTCTTTATACCAGACCGATTCAGGTCATTATATACAATAATGGTCTCTTATCCTCATGAACATTTGGGCCCCGATACCCCAAAGCATTTTTCACTCCATCCTTCCATCTCGTTTCCGGTTTCCCCGTTGCTCCCTTCTCTTCTGTCAAATAGATCCTCTTAGTCCGTCCCTCTTCGCTCATCCTCCCCATATGTCTGAACCATTTCAGCACACCCTGTTCGGCTCTTTTAGTTAGACTGCCCTTACCACATTGTCCTACTCAGACGATCACTTCGCCTCTCATCAGGCATTTCATTTCCAGCACATCCACCTTCTTCGTTCCATTTGCCCAAGATTCACATTCATGCGGTGCCGTAGGGACTGCTTCACCTTCACACACACACACACACACACACACACACACACTCCCATCTTTGTCCATGTATACATTGTCCTCTCCTTATACACGCTTCTTAATCCACCTAGGACCAAATCTCTCTCTCTCTCTCTCTCTCTCTCTCTCTCTCTCTCTCTCTCTCTCTCTCTCTCTCTCTCTCTCTCTCTCTCTCTCTCTCTCTCTCTCTCTCTCCACCCTATATAGAATCACTACAGCCCCAATGCTTTTCTCCGCTATCATGTTCATTCCCAGCTACCTAAAGCACTTTACTCTTTCAGGTTCTATCGATTTATGCTCTCTCTCTCTCTCTCTCTCTCTCTCTCTCTCTCTCTCTCTCTCTCTCTCTCTCTCTCTCTCTCTCTCTCTCTCTCTCTTACTTGACACATTCCCCCAAGGTTGTCTCCCCACATAAGATAAGAAATGATAGTGGCCTTAAACAATACATTAGTTTCCATTACCGCCAGTCAAAGGGCGGGTCACCCAGTTGGACAATTAACTTATTGTTGCCGCATTTCACTGAAGCTACACAATGCCTCACTCACAGAGATAAACGCAACAAAATATAAAATCTCTCGGTATAAAGGATAATCAATAAGGTCTCCTGTCATTCGCAAGACAACTTTAATGAATTGTTTTTATTAAGATATATTTTTGCTAAGTCATGTATGCCTCTTCTGGTGACGTGGTTGTCGGAGATGTGTGTCTTGAACACTGTGTTAAGTTTTGGTCTCCCTGATTGAGCAAAGACATTGACAGAATGGAGAGAATACACAGAGACGAGCTACCAAGGTGATTCAAGGCCTGAGAAACGAATCTTGTAAGAGCCAATTAAGCTTCTTAGGTTTACGTAGCGTAAGAACGAGGTGATTAAGAGGTGATCTATTACAGGTATTCAAAACTATCAAAGGCTTTGATAGTCTCGATGTTATAAGCTGCTGGAGGTTAGGTTCGTCGGATTTCACCCGTGGTAATGGATATAAAGTGGTGGGCAAACGTTTTCTCTCGAAGGAGGCGAAGAACTTTTTCTTCAACAGGATTGTAAACATATTATGGAATGATTCACCAGTTATAGTGCTTCAAATCAGTATCACATATACGGTTAAGCATAGATTTAAATTTCGCTTCAAATCCACGACTAGCATTGTTTTCGCCTTCTTAGCTGTTTGAAATAGCTGTATATGTCTTTCTCCTCCTACCACACTAATCCACAAGTTCCTGTTCTCTTCCACGATCACAAACAGCTTCGTTAGGATCCAGTGGTTTGTTAATTTTTTATGTCCTTTGTGTTCCTTCGTCAAATGCATCTGCCTCCAGCGAAGCCCGAGTCGAAGGCATCTGCTTCCAGTGAAGATCGTTTCGTAAACTTTTCCAGTGAAGACTGTGCTCGGAACACTTGTATTAAGTGAAGACTGTTGCCGTTCGCAGTTGTTTCCTTAGAAGTCTTTGTGGAAACCATCTGTTTCCAGTGATATCTGTGTTTTGAAGTATATGTTCTCACTGAAGTCTTTGTCGAGAACATACGTTTCCAGTGAAGCCTGCGACCGAAGGATCTGTTTACATCTGTCTCGCAAGTATCTGTTTCAGTGAAGCATTGGCCGATAGCATGCAGTAAGAACCAATGTGATTGGTGTTTGCGAAGCGCAAGTCGATGAGAATTGTTTGACTTACTAACATCGGCAACAATGAGATACGTTTCGTCGTTGTAGTATGAACCAATAAGATCAGTTTTAGAAAGCTTAAGTCACCATATTGAGCTCCTAAAACGCATCATTTCGGTGGACTCTGAATCTGTTAAGACATAATTTAGTAAAGCATGAGGCAGTATGTTTCAGTACAGAGTGAGGTCAAAGTGTTTTTATGAATCCTCAGACGTTTCAGAGTTCCCTGAGTCGAGATGTTTCACTGACGCATGAAGCACTAACATGTATTCCATCGAATAAGGAACTGTTAACATGTTTATATGTGCTATTTTTTTTTTTTTCAACAATCTTCAGGAGCTATCATCAGTAGCCAGTAATCTCGTTTACAGTCCTATCCGAATTACCTAAAACTGCTGATGTTGTTAGCTTAAGTATCAGCGCAAGTTGCTGTGTAATATAGATAATAGAATAAGGCAGGAGATTAGGATATGACAGAAAGGTAAATACACGAAAGCGCTCAGGATCTCTCGTTTCCTTTTCCATTTTGTTCGTTTTTTCATCATATACAAAAGCACATGTCTGCTGTGATGTTGTGCACATATATGATCGCCCAGCTACCACGCAAAAGGTCTGGGTTCGAATCCTTGCTGTTGGAGGGCATTATGTGTTCTATGAAAAGTGCACGTTCATATGCATTATATTTGTGGTCATATGCCTCCACGTTGTGATAGTAAAGTCTGTATAATTGATGACTACTGGTAATGTGAGCCTAATGGGATTTGACCGGTCTAGACCCCGTTGTTCATGGAGGTAAGACGAAGGGTATTCGATTGATAGTAATCGAAGTCATTTCCCTGTTAGGGGCGATTTTAGCCGAGCTGTTAGCGTTCCCACCTACCACACAAAAGTTACGCCGTGAGTGAAAAGTCACCTTTGACGAGGCTTCATCATTGACAGTACAGTCTTTTCAATGAACTTTTTTCAAAGGAGTCTGCATTTCTCTTCTTTTGGGAGTAGCGCATCCTTGGACTGCAGGAGTCTTTAGAAACGTCTTAGATAACACTAGGACTCTTTCGTAGAATTGGTCCTGGGGTATTCGTTCTTCTTCTTATTATTATTATTATTATCATTGGTATAATTACTATTATTATTATCATTATTATTACGTTGGAGGCTCCAGTCATGGATAAAAGTCCACATTAAGGCCGGGCCTTAAGTAAATAATTGAGGGGAAGATGATGAAGCAAAGGAAAGCATTTATGAATGTTAGAGGAAGTGAAAATCCTGTCTTTTATAATGTTTCAGGTCATGATTATTGGGAAGGACATGTAGGGAAGAGAGTTCCAAAACTTTGAGGTGAAGGAAAGAAAAAGTTATCAAAGCGGCCCACCCTTGAGTTGCCATCGGCCACACAGTAATCATGTGACGCAGCAGCTTGCCGATTATTGCGTGGTTTTACAATAGATAAAACTAATAAACGTTCGGTTGTCCTTCATCTTCTTACCATTTCCATTTTTGCCTCCAAAAAGTTACAAGCTACCCAAAGCCAAAGGCTGACCTCAAAGTGTAAACCAGTCATCACGAGAATAACTAAATGAAAAAAGAAACGCATATGATTCACTTATATCTAAACGGGATAGACTCTTCTTGAACAGAGAGCAAGGATGAGGTTTGCCTTACTATATGTGAGACAGGCAGGGTATATGTGTCAGTCACGTTATCAGGCAGGCATAAAGCGACCAACACCATCACTCTCTCTACATGAGGTGTGATGCAATCATCACACCACTCCCTGTCGGGTATAAGACAATCGTCAAACCTCTCTCTCTCTCTCTCTCTCTCTCTCTCTCTCTCTCTCTCTCTCTCTCTCTCTCTCTCTCTCTCTCTCTCTCTCTCTCTCTCTGCCGTGCATAAACACAACCGAACTACCTGCCTCACTCTCGTATCAAACGATTACCATCCAGGATACTCTCCTGTCATGTACCTGTATAAGGAGGCGACCACCGCACCTTTCTATCGCATATTAAGTGATACATCATACACGTCTTTTGTCACGTATTAAGCGAACTGAATCACGTCTCTTCAGTCACCAGGACGAACACCGCAAATATTTCTTGGTTGTTACGTGTGAACAGTTCCCGGACCTCTCCTCATCCACGCTGATATCATCATTCACCGCAACAGATAAATGTTGACGTATTTGAGGAAGCTGCCACACGTGTTCTAGTCACTGTAGAACTTAACGGAGAACCTTAGAGCGTTGACTTATGAAAGGACCCGAACCATAAGAGTGATGTGCTTTCACAAACTTCTGCAGTATACCCAGCATATCTTACCCATAAATAGCGCTTGCCACAGTTCTAAACTGAGAGCAGATAAAGCTTAACTTGATTTAGTCTTAACGTTCCTGGTGAAATAGATGGAGAATGCTAAGGAGTTCCTTTACGCTGATTTAAGAAATTCGTCGCTCTGAATGTACCAAATTATATATATATATATATATATGTATATATATATATATATATATATATATATATATATATATATATATATATATATATATATATATATATGTGTGTGTGTGTGTGTGTGTGTGTGTGTGTGTGTGTGTGCCATGTTTTTTGGCAGGTGTAAGCCAAGGTGAGTGAGGCTGTCCATCATGGGGAATCATTCACAAGGATCATGAGAGCAAATTTTGTCTTAGAAAGAAAAGGATATCGTAATAACTGCTCGATTCCATGATATCATTTACGAGGTCATTGCGACTTGTGTGTGAGTGCTGGATAAACTGAGTCCAGGGTTGATGTAGTGGGGATTTTAGCATACATAGGCAAGAGGTTGCCCATTGTGTCACTTTCCCCTTTCTGGCTTAGTAGCGCCGAAATCCTCAGGCTATAGACACGGCCTCGCTATGTGTGTTTGTGTGTGTGAGCGTAATGTATACCTCATTCGTATATTTCGTCTCAGTTACTCATTGTGAATAACGCCACCGGTAGGATGAACATACACTGACTTACCTTGTTGTCGTTCGTGCTTTGATCTTTTTCGTGCATTCACAACGTTCCAGCGATGTCTAGTAGTTGGAATCTGCCGCAAGACACTGCCGGCCAGTTCACAGCGAGGGAGTCACTGTGGCGGGTGTTGTGTAGTGTATATGAGCGACAACGACAGTACGTGATAATGTCTTTGAGGTTTTGTTGGCTGGCTTTAATGCACACTTGTTTGACGGTGAAACATACATAGAACAAGGATAATCATGGGGCACACATTAAGTTTCGACTCTGAGTATACTGTATGATATACTAACTCACACACACACACACACACACACACACACACACACACACAACACAGATGATCGATAGGTCTGTCGTTTGAAAGGTTTGACACCTCAAGTGGGTGATAACCTCTCGTCAGCGCTGTGCAGCTGCGATAATAAAGTCAAAGTCAGTTGAGGCTGACTAACCTTAGGACAAGCGGAGGTCAGTGAGAAGGCAGGCAAGGGGTTGGCTGGGGACGCATTCCCCCAAGAGCAAAATAACTTGGTGTGGTGCAGCGTGGTGGTGGCGGCCGTGGGCACACGGTGACGGGAGTGTTGAGGGCAGACACGAGGCTGCCATCCCGGGGAAATAGGGAAGTGGTGGGATGGAAGGGAGGAGGGAGGGAGTTGGGTGGATCATGGTCCCTTATCTGACCATCTCTGGACTTCGTGTCTGCCTCCGCCGCCGCTGTCCAACTAAAAATCGCACCGTCTTGGATGACCGCGGACTGTGGCTGTCGGGTGGGTTGTCAGTAGCTGGTCTGTGCAGCAGTGGTACACGGACGACCGAGGAAAAACATAAACAGCAGAGGGACAACTGTGGCTGACGAGGTTCAGTAAAGTGTGAGAAAATGCGAATTAGTTAGACCAGACTCGGAGATCACTGGCTGGCGTTGGTAACCGTGGGGGAGAACGGCTCTGGCTTACCGGACACGCCCCCCGGCCCCACCGCGCGACTTCCACTCCGCCTCCCGAGTTCCTGGCGACCAATCGCGGCCTTCGTTGTACATGGCTCCACCCTTCATCGCTCTACAACCAGTAGCACCGCTCCCCGCTGCTCTTCAGCAGCCAATGGTCGGCCCTTCTGCCCCCGGCGCCTCTCATCGGTATAAAGGCTCGAGCAGCCACCGAGTGACTTACATTTTCTGTGTGGTGTCGACGGCCGGATCGACAATGGTAGCTACTCCTCCAAACGGGTCAGGCGTCGGTTCCAAGTTCACTCCTGGTGCTTTGGGCTCTGCCTTTACGCCGTTGTCTCGAGTACCACCAGCCTTCCCGATGTTCCAGTCTCAGCCGTTCCTGCCACCAGTGAGCGCCGCTGGTGGCAAACAACCGACAGCACTACTGGGACTTGACCCCAGACTGATGGGGATGCTGCAGAACTACGGTCCCCTGGGTCAGCTGCCGTGGGCAGCCCTGGGCGCCGGTGACCTGGCCCTCAACCGCCTCCTGTTGACCCCTGGAGGCCGCCTCAGCCGACCCAAGAAGCGCTACATCTGCAAGTATTGTCAGCGGGAGTTTACCAAGAGCTACAACCTGCTGATCCACGAGAGAACACACACGGACGAGCGGCCCTTCCCCTGCGACATCTGTGGCAAGGCCTTCAGGAGACAAGACCACCTCCGAGACCACAAGTACATACACAGCAAGGAGAAGCCATTTAATTGTGAAATGTGTGGTAAGGGCTTCTGTCAGGCGCGCACCCTGGCCGTTCACAAGGCCCAACACGCCCACGACACCCCGCCCACTTCGATCCTCACACCCTCGTCACCGCGGACAATGCCCAACCTACCCCTGCGTAACGCCCCCGACAGTGATGAAGTGGTTGACGTGATTCATTGTGACGAGGACGATGTAGTGGACGACGACGTGCTGCAGACGGTGACGGAGGACGACGAGGAGCTGCCTGTAGTAGTAGTGCCACCGCCTAAGAAACTTGGTTTCTCCATCGCCGACATCATGAGCAGATAGACTCCCAAGATACGTCTTTGACACTTCTCAACTCCAGTGCCTTATGATGTTCTTTATAAGCTTTAAAATCACTATGTATATATTGTACAAATATTATATATTTATTAAATGTCTTTTTTTGCATAAATCGGTATTTGTCTAAACCTTACACACTTTTTCCTTATCATATGATGTCAAAGATTCACGGTGATAACAATACGAAGGCTATCATAAAATGTTGGTAGAGGAAAGCTATACCACTGATAAGAAAATATAAGGCCAACTTGCTGTATAATCTGTCAGCAGTCATCTTGCATGATAAAAGATGTTATTGTATGATATAGAAAATTTATGGATGAGGGTTGAAAGCTCTCGAAACATTATTTTCTTTTTTTTTTTTTTTTGCAAAGAGAACTGTGGTAATGTACAAATGGGTAATGATATAGTAATACTCTAGACATTTTCCTAACCACTTAAGGAAAAGAATATTGCTTTATGATAAAAAGAAGAAGTGAAAATTGAAAGATGACCTAGATAATGTAATCGATTAAGAGTGTCTGGCAATATTTTGTACATAATGATATGTGAGCCTGTGTGTCTGTGCGACTTAAGCCACATCTCTGTCTGTGTACTTGTTTCTCTTCGCGCGTCTGTGTGTGAGAGTGTGTGTGTGTCTGAACATGTGTGCACGTGCGTAAGGACTTTTTTTTTTTTTTTTTAGCTTTTAGGTACGTATGTAGCAGTTGTGATAGTATTGATAATGATGATAACAGTAGTGGTACTTGTAATGGAATGGGCTATTTGATAATGGTAAATGGAGGAGTATATTGACACACGTGTAGCTAAATGATAAAACGTACGGAAGGGAACGATACACCAAATAATAAACAAGAGAGGAGTTGTAAGTGAAGAGCCTTTGCAGATATACAAAGATGGAGGAGGGCATTGTGGAGGGGGATGTACAGTCTACTGATTACTGATGATGTTCACAGCGGCTGGGGTTAGGAAGGCGGTCTCCACGAGTTCCTGAGAACTTGATGCAAATGTGGCGTCGAACCTCAGCTACGGAACTTGGGATCTCTGGTAGCCTAAGGTCCAGGTAGGCAGGAATGGTGAGAGGCAGCTCCATCCCGAAATGTTGGGTGAGGTCCCCGGTGATGGTTGAGAAAAACCACTCAGGCGATGAAGAGTTAATCATCTGTTAGTTCAGCATAGGGAGAGAAGTGTACACTTGTGTCTGCCTCATTTCCCGAACGGTTTGTTTAGGCCCTATTTCCCGAACTGTCTGTTGAGCGCCTCGTGACAGCATAAAAGGGACCGAGGATGGTCTTGCATGGTCTTTTACAGGACCTTTTCCTGTAGCCCCTGTTGTGTGGTGGGTAAGGAGGACGACCGGGCTAGGAAGGCATGCAAGAGTTCAGGATGAATGGAGGTTGTGTAGAGAATGATCACATGCGCCTCACCCACCCACACACACACCATCACAGACACTTTGTCTGTCTGTATACGTTTCGATACACGAAGCTTTTTGACGATGGCTGGGGGACGTGATGATGGTGGTTGGTGTCGTGTTCTGTCCAGCTTTTATAATCAACGATAACACATTAAATTTTACTATATTTATCATGATGATAATGATAATGATTATTGTTGATAATAATAATGATAATGATGATAGAGAGAAAAAGAAGAAACGATGTATTGAATTAATTTTAAACGAAGTTCGTATTTTTTTATGAGTTGTAAACTATTGATCGTCTAGATAGTCAAAGAAAAAGAATTTTAGTGAGATTGTGGGTGAAGGGCACATATCTAGGGGAAGGAGAAGGCCAGTGCAAAGTGTACAGTGGGTACAGTACATGGACATAGGAGGGTGAGAGGTGGGCCCGAGTGGGGCCCAGGAACCCACATGGTTCCCCTCCTGCTAGGGGGTGGAGGGAAGGTCTGGGATACATCAGATACATAATATATAGTTACATGATGGTAGTGATGCTGACGGGAAGCACTGGTAAAAACATTTGTTTAATACAAACCAAATTTAAGATATTTCATGCCTGTCATGCCATAGGCTGATAATGTTCAAATAAAATGCATAGAATGATGAACATAGGGGTAATTAAATGAGCAGTGTTAAAGAGAGAGTCTCTCTCCAGACACGGAGATTACTGTACAAAGATCGTTATTATACTGATGGTGTTCACAGCGACGGTGATGAGGCTCTTCTTTGTCACGGTCTGTACGAGCTAGGGCGGCCTCGCTGAGGTTATGGTGGGTGTATGAGTGTGTCTTGATGCGTGTACTTTGTGTGTCCATGCTTGCCTGGGAGTATGTCTCTTTGTGTATGTGTGTGTATGTGTGTGTGTGTGTGTGTGTGTGTGTGTGATGTGAGTGTGGATGAATCAAGACCGTTTTATGGTTGGTCTACACTGGGTGTACGACCAATTCGTGTAGGTGGTACTGGGTGTACGACCAGGACGTATAGGTGGTGCTGGGTGTACGACCAGGACGTGCAGGCACTGGGCGTATGACCAGGACGTGCAGACATTGAGTGTATGACCAGGACGTGCATGAAGTAGTTGCACGACCAGGAAGGACGTGCAGGTACTGGGTGTACGACCAGGACGTGCAGGCACTGGGCGTATGATCAGGACGTGCAGACATTGAGTGTATGACCAGGACGTGCATGAAGTAGTTGTACGACCAGGAAGGACGTGCAGGTACTGGGTGTACGACCAGGACTTGCAGGTACCGGAGGTTGCCTAATGAGGGGAATTTCGTGTTGATGTTTGGACATGGTCGTTCTGGATAACATATGGAGGACACTGGACATTAGGGGTGTTTGTATGTGGACCCTGAGGGTGTTCGTGTATGGACACTGAGGGTGTAGATGTATGGACACTGAGGGTGTAGTTGTATGGACACTGAGGGTGTAGGTGTATGGACACTGAGGGTGTAGGTGAATGGACACTGATGGTGTTGGTGTATGGACACTTGAGGGTTTTGGTGTATGGACACTGAGGGTGATGGTGGGTGGACACTGAGGGTGTAGGTTTATGGACACTGAGGGTGTTGGTGTATGGACACTTGAGGGTTTTGGTGTATGGACACTGAGGGTGATGATGAGTGGACACTGAGGGTGTAGGTTTATGGACACTGAGGGTGTTGGTGTATGGACACTGAGGGTGTAGGTGTATAGATATTGTTCATGTAAACATATAGACACTTAAAATGTAAATGAATTAACACTCTGGGTGTAGACGTAAGGATATTGGGTGTACGTTTGGCAACACCCTGGGCTGTAGGTGTATGGACAGTATACGTATACAGGTATAAACTTACTTTCAGTGTGTCATTTACAACCATAATGTTCGTAGATCTCCTCTTCGTACCTAAAATGCCTCACAACCCGACACATGCAGTATTCCAAACTAATTACCTTTTGGGTGTAGAAACAATGACCGTGTAAGCATAGACGTCTGATGGTCTAGGTTCTGGAGCACTTCAAATGATGGTGTGGGTAGTTTAAGAAGATAAGAAAGTGCAGACGTGAAGACTTGGTGGGTGTAGAGTGTATTCACCATTCAGTGATGTATGGACACTGTAGCAATGTGGCCAATGAATGTAGGTGTTCAGGACAAGGTGTGGGTGAATGTGACACTGAGGGCAGGTGCTTTGCCACTGTATAGCTGCGTAGATGGACATTGTAAGTGTATTGAGAGTGGGTATAGAGTTGTGGGCACCGAATGAAGAAATATGAATATGAGGTTGTAGATTTAGACACCCAGATTATGTGGGCCGCTTGATAGACACTATATGTAGACTGTGGATGTAACGTTGTGAACATTATTGGATGTAGATACACACTGGGAGAAGACGTGTAGATATTGTAGGTGTAGGACGTGTCAGTCCTTGATTGTAGAGACCACTGGGTGTTGCTGGAAAGACCATCAATGGAAATTCAAAGATAACATATATATGTGTGGAAGTATGGGTATATGTAGCTAGTCTGGATGCGGAACTGGATGTAATTATGAATATTCCAAGTTTAAGTCTGTCAGATTTAGTCACGTAAGTATTTAGTTACATGTGTTTTGACGCAAGACATGAGGACGTAGCATGGTGTAAGTGGTAGGACAACGAGGTGCAGTATGTATGAATATACGAAAATAGGTGTATTGATACTAAGTGTGAGGACTCAAAACTAAAAGTTTCAAGAAAAAAGATAACAATGGCACAAATGTGTCGCTTCTCTTGTCATTCATTAAAAGATTTTTTCATCAATACCTCACAGACTGAGGCAGGTGGCAGTCCTGTGCACGAACCCCCATACATACCACGGTAATCATTCAAGTCCTATTTGTTGAATGACATCACCAGGTCAAGATTTCTTGAGCTATGATTCACATTTAAACTTAACCGAGATTAAGAAGCGAGTATGGTCCACCCATGCAGATTCTGCAAAAAGATGCTGGCCGTTGTCATTTTCCTAAACTTAAAGCGGTGATCCCTACATTTAGATTTATTTTTTCTGAGCATTATTTAGTTTGCGAGCTCTCCGTAAAGAAGCTGGAGGTACGCTGTATGTCCGTTCGTTTTTCTGTTTGTTTGTATGTCCGTCCGTAATGTATGGTTTTGGTTTTGAGTAACGTGAGGTGGGAGGGACGCCAACGTAACGTTGTTGGGAACATGGGTTCGAAACAAAGTGGACAACTCC
Source organism: Panulirus ornatus (assembly GCF_036320965.1). Taxonomy (NCBI): domain Eukaryota; kingdom Metazoa; phylum Arthropoda; class Malacostraca; order Decapoda; family Palinuridae; genus Panulirus; species Panulirus ornatus. The sequence continues at coordinate 67,594,973 of NC_092224.1, forward strand.
TTGTGTAGCCTGGTAGTGTGTGTGTGTGTGTGTAACAGTAATGCCATCATTATTCCACAGAATTACGGACAGTGTTACCAAGAGTGTTACGCCTGTGTTGGCTACATTGATATCATCAGCAGTATTGTGATGAATTTGGACACTGTGATTGAGAACAGTGTTGGCAACGTACAGGTGTTTCCCGTTGATGATAGTTGCTAACGCTTTGGTCCAGACTGTTAGCAACAATGTTCTCGTCACTTCTGACCTGCCTTGCACTCGCCGTTGTTGCAGACACTGTCGGTAGCTTTTGTTTATATGTGTTCCTAACGCCGTTCCGTTGGTGTGGATGTGATTGTCAACACTGGGATGAACAGTCGCCAGCACATGGTACATACGATGTGTGAGTCTGGTGTGGCCCCCAGTGTTCATGTGATTTGGTAAGTGATGTGAGTTTGCCTACCCTGAATCACTAGTTTGGGGTTCCTGTTGTTTGCCGGACACGTAAATCCAATCGTGGACACAGTCATGACTAGATTCTTGTAGTCTAGAGTAACAGCTTGACCTCTGTACAGATGGCTCCACACCCTTGAACATGCTACCAAACCAGCACATGTGTGAAAGCAACACCTCACCTGAACCCATGTAGAGTCAGCAGCGTCACACTCACCTTAACCCATGCAGAGACAGCAGCGTCACACTCACCTTAACCCATGAAGAGACAGCAGCGTCACACACCTTGACCCATGTACATCAGCGTCACACCCTTAACCCATGTACAGACACCACTGTCCCACCTTGACCTATGTACAGACACCAGCGTCACACTCAGATCCTTGAACACGAAGAACTGTATCTTACGCTTGTGTAGACCTGCCCTTGTGTGGATCGTGATACATCCAGAGTGTTGTCTGTGCTTCACCCACACGCTGGATGAGACCTCACGACACCCACACGCTGGTGGAGACCTCACGACACCCACGCGCTGGTGGAGACCTCACTACACCCACACGCTGGTGGAGACCTCACTACACCCACACGCTGGTGGAGACCTCACTACACCCACACGCTGGTGGAGACTTTACTACACCCACACGCTTGCATAAGCAACATCCACATCCACCCTCTGATCTAGACCTATGTCCCCTATTTGAGGTTATACTGGGAGCCGGCTAGGCTCATTGCCCCCTCCGCAGCCAGCAGGGAAGCGGATGGTCTACGGGAGCGGTCACCTCGTCTGCAGTCTGACCACACCGAAAATTTGACGCCATCATGTCCCTTGGGATTAATCTTGAATCTCGGTCACAATTAATCTCCAACTGTTTTTATGCTGATAATACAGTGAGCCAGCACTACAGTCACTCTTAAGTTCCTCTCCCTGACCCAGGTTCCTGTCTCTCCTCTCCCTGACCCAGGTTCCTCTCTGTCTTCTCCCTAACCCAGGTTCCTCTGTCTCTCTCCTCTCCCTGACCGAGGTTCCTCTCTCTTCTCCCTGACCTAGGCTCTTCTCTCCCCTCTTCCTAACCCAGGTTCCTCTCTCTTCTCTCCCTGACCCAAGTTCCTGTCTCTTCTTTCAGACATGCAGACCACAAAGACCCTGGCCCTCCGTCACACATATTACACCCTAGAGCAAGTAGCTCTTGTTAAACCTTTACATTCTTACTTCTTGGATCTCTGGCGGTGAGTGCCACGTACGCGTTAGCCTTGCTTGATGGCAGAACTTCGTCGTGGGTACTAGTAGGTAGGAAGGTATACATTCAAACTCTCTCTCTCTCTCTCTCTCTCTCTCTCTCTCTCTCTCTCTCTCTCTCTCTCTCTCTCTCTCTCTCTCTCTCTGGCCTCCCACCGCACCACACTGATGTCCTCATCATGTTTACACACAACCCCCGAGACGCAGACCAAACAAGCGACGCCGCGCCCTTGGCAGTGTCTTTTATTAATTGCTTAATCACAGGTTGTCCATCTCCGAAGGGGTAACCCCCTCTTACTAATAAAAGGCTAACTGGTCACCCCGGCTCAGTGGTTCACTCCCCATTTTCTGTGTACGAGGGCCGTTTTCCTTTTGTTGTAGAGTTTCTCAACCTAATTGGCTAATTGCCTAATTGTTCACAGCGCTTTGGTGGTGGTCCTTCGCCCTCAGGTGCTGTGGAACCCGGGATGAGGGTTGGTGGGGAACGTATACGTAAGATAAGATGGTATTCGAATCTATGATTATAAGTCTTTAATAAGCGTTCACGATTATCGTGCTATAAATGAGTCGGCTTTTTAAATGATCCAATGGAGTTATTATAATGATCAGATCCGTGTGAACGTATGTATATGTATATTGGACACACTCGTTCGAGCTAGTGAGCCAATCAGTTATTCGGATCCTAAGGCTGGAGCCTATTTATTCAGCGTATTGAAACCAGGAGCGAATTTCTACCATGAACTTAAATGTCTTATAAAAAAAGTTGAAAATGGCTAAGCATTTTTCCTTATTTTAGTACGAACCTTTTTTTTTTTTTTGAGGCGGTTTTTGTACAGTTTTGAATCTTATGAAGCAACTGCTCAAGTGAAGTCTTTGTTGAATCTTCGTTGTCTATCTGGAGATGTTAGTCATGTGAATTTGATGGTTTATGGCCAAAGATTTGAACACAAACTAGAGCACTATGTCCCAGATTGTGAACAAATAGAGCATTTTAGGGATAGGTCCCAGCAGACCCTGCAAGAAATGTCACAACACCTTGTTGTTAATAACACGATACTTGAAATGTTAAGATTGTATCCAGTTTTTGCATTTAGTTGATAAAGCTTGACATATGAAACAGTATCTATTACATGTAATGTTGCTTTTGTAACAAATCAATTTTTGTAATAACGTAAATGAATACTTGGCCACTGGGTCCAGACAAAGACGCTTTGTAACCTACGTAATCCTTTTTAGCTTCCGCTCACAGGATGAGCATGGGTTGGAGGATGAATTAGCCGATGATACTGTCATAAATCAAAAAAAATCATAGTCGTCCAAAATCTGAAAGTCCTGGTCATAATTCTACGTGACGTTACACATAAGCTTTCAAAAAGAGTGTTCATACTTCAGATGCCTCAGACATATGCTATGGCTCTGCAGTCCATCTGATACACTTTGCTGTGTATTTTGAAAAGGTAAGACTTGGAATAGAAAACGTAGATTACAGTATTCATTTGCGTAATCATGTGAAATACATGTACCTACATACATTAAGTGAGTCTTTGGGAAACCAATTTGATGAAAAAAATCGTCAATGTTATCGTCATTATTACCGTCATAATGATCAATATGATTATCATCAGTATCATCTATCAGAATTATCATCATCACTGAAATCATCATCATCATCATCATCATTATCCCTTATATTCACTATCATTAATCCTCATCATTATCATCATATCATCGTAATCATCAGTATCATCATCATCATCATCATCATCATATCATCGTAATCATCATCATTATCAACATCATATCATCGTAATCATCAGTATCATCATCACTGTCATCATCACTGTCATCATCACCACGGAAACTGACGTCAGGTTCTCTCAGTAAGACACCGGTTGTGCCTCGGATGGTCATGTGAGCACCTGCCTTATGTCTTGCTACAATGGGGGTTCAGACGTGACAAGCAGCCACTGTATCTTGATGATGCTGTACCTGTGTGATGAAGCTGAGTGATTCTAACCTCCTTGTGTGTGTCTTGCCCCCTATAACTCCTCCACTTATGCTTGTCTTATTGGCAGGGGCAAACTCCCCACCACCTACACCCCATGTTTTACCACTCTGTGAGCAGACACGAGCATATGGTATTTAGAATATAGTTAGACTTCACAGTTCTGCCGTCTATCTGGCATACTTATCACATTGTGCGATATTGATGTCGAAGTCGGAATTAAGGGCAGAGAAGTACTGAGAACCTTATAATTAAAGGCAGTGAGAAATATTAAGAATCTTATGTTTAAGGATAGTGAGAAATACTGAGAACCTTATAATTAAAGGCAGTGAAAAGTACTGAGAACTTTATGATTAAGGGCAGTAAGAAATATTAATAACCTTATTATCAAGGATAGTGTGAAGTACTGATAATCTTATAATTAAGGGCAGTTAGAAATATTAATATCCTTATAATTAAAGACAGTGAGAAGTACTGAGAACCTTATAATCATATCTTTGTCAACTCCTCTGATTTCTGATGTCTTGTTACTTCCTGGAAAAATAAACCTTTTGGTTGTGTTGATATTATTAGAGGTGCCAGTCCCTCGTGTGGGTTGGTCAGTGTTCTGGCCCATGATAGTCTTTAAATCTGACTGAGTTCTTCTCAGTTCTTTCGTCATGCAATGTGTGTTCTTCATACGTCCTTCACTGGCCAAGGTTTGATCTTGCGTCGATAGCTGATATGATCGTTTAAGTGCGGTGGAGCTAAGCCACACGTCAGGTTATCTCGGGCCGCTGCCTTTTGGTAAATATTCTTTAAGTTTTTATTTTGATGATTGATTTGTTTTGGGAGAATCATATAAAGCAGGTGGCTGCTGATGGGGTGTTCGTTATGCCTCTGACTGACTCTAGCATCCATCATAGTTGTAATTGATGATGTAGAGTGACACTGCGTAGTGATGTTGGTAGGATGTATTCATTATCTTTAAGACTTCTCTACTCCGCTGTCACGAGGGATTCAGTCTTTTGGGTTGAATTGAGGCCTTAATGGACAACTTATGATGATGGTGATTGGGTTCTGCCATACAATTTTTCCTCTTGAGGCTACAGAAAGCTCAACTGGCCACATAACCCTCGAGGACATTCTCCTCTCACTTACATGCCCGCTTGCATCATACTGTATAGCGTAGACTGAGTGGCTCCCGCTTCCATCCATACCACCCTTGCTCAAGCACCTCCACTTTACCATTTCCTTTCCACCTTGCGTTCTGTGACGAGACTGATGATCAGGTGGCTAGCCAGCATCAGACGCTCTGTGGTTTGACGTAGAACATGCAGTGATATGGTGGTATTAGCATAATGTGTTGTCATGTTTAACTGGGATAGTGTTCTTCCTTGGCCTCCTTGCATCCTGTGCCAAAGTGGGTTATGCGCAACAGCTGCTCCTCCTCAAATCTGTGTTGATGATGAGTGGCAGTGCCTCACACGAGGTGTCAGGAGTGTCACAGTGGGTGTTGTGGTAAGCTCTCCCTTCAGTGTTGTAGATCTTGGTGGTGGTGTTTAGTCTGCCTCTGAAAAAAAAGATAATGTTTGCTGCATCAATATCCCGTCCTCACGCACTTCCGTTTGAGTTGCATATGTTAGTTCATTTTAGCTACGTACACTGGTTGATTCTAGTGCATAAACTAGTTCATCTTCGTTGCACATGTTAATTCATTTTAGTTACATATACTATTTATTTTCGTTACATATACTAGTTTATTTTAGTAGTATAAACTAGTTCATCTTAGATACATATGTTAGTTAAGTGTAGCTACCTAAACTTCTTCATTTCAGTTACATATTCCAGTTCATTTTACTTACATGTATATAGGAAGAGCAGCTTCCCCCACCCGTGTGTTGATGCTCATAGAAAACGGTAAAGTGGGGCGGAATTCAAACCAGCTATCTTGCCGTGGTGGCCTAATTCTATACAAGACTTGTATCGTCTGTACACTGTAAGCAGTTTCTATCACCTGATTTCCATACCTTGACTGAGAGCATTTCTTTACTTTGCGTCTATGATATCCTCAAGATGGAACTTAGTGGAACATTTATTATATTACAGTTTCCTTCAAGCATCAGATAGATTTTGAACTGCAGTCATAACCACATTATGTATATATATATATATATATATATATATATATATATATATATATATATATATATATATATATATATATATATATATATATATATATATCATCAGCGAACAACAACTGACTCACTTCCCAAGCTCTCTCATCCCCAACAGACTTCATACTTGCCCCTCTTTCCAAGACTCTTGCATTTACCTCCCTAACAACCCCATCCATAAACAAATTAAACAACCATGGAGACATCACACACCCCTGCCGCAAACCTACATTCACTGAGAACCAATCACTTTCCTCTCTTCCTACACGTACACATGCCTTACATCCTCGATAAAAACTTTTCACTGCTTCTAACAACTTGCCTCCCACACCATATATTCTTAATACCTTCCACAGAGCATCTCTATCAACTCTATCATATGCCTTCTCCAGATCCATAAATGCTACATACAAATCCATTTGCTTTTCTAAGTATTTCTCACATACATTCTTCAAAGCAAACACCTGATCCACACATCCTCTACCACTTCTGAAACCACACTGCTCTTCCCCAATCTGATGCTCTGTACATGCCTTCACCCTCTCAATCAATACCCTCCCATATAATTTACCAGGAATACTCAACAAACTTATACCTCTGTAATTTGAGCACTCACTCTTATCCCCTTTGCCTTTGTACAATGGCACTATGCACGCATTCCGCCAATCCTCAGGCACCTCACCATGAGTCATACATACATTAAATAACCTTACCAACCAGTCAACAATACAGTCACCCCCTTTTTTAATAAATTCCACTGCAATACCATCCAAACCTGCTGCCTTGCCGGCTTTCATCTTCCGCAAAGCTTTTACTACCTCTTCTCTGTTTACCAAATCATTTTCCCTAACCCTCTCACTTTGCACACCACCTCGACCCAAACACCCTATATCTGCCACTCTGTCATCAGACACATTTAACAAACCTTCAAAATACTCATTCCATCTCCTTCTCGCATCACCACTACTTGTTATCACCTCCCCATTTACGCTGGTGGCGGATTCATGTGAGAAACTGCAGAAGCTGGTGACGGAGTTTGGTAAAGTGTGTGGAAGAAGAAAGTTAAGAGTAAATGTGAATAAGAGCAAGGTTATTAGGTACAGTAGGGTTGAGGGTCAAGTCAATTGGGAGGTGAGTTTGAATGGAGAAAAACTGGAGGAAGTGAAGTGTTTTAGATATCTGGGAGTGGATCTGTCAGCGGATGGAACCATGGAAGCGGAAGTGGATCATAGGGTGGGGGAGGGGGCGAAAATTTTGGGAGCCTTGAAAAATGTGTGGAAGTCGAGAACATTATCTCGGAAAGCAAAAATGGGTATGTTTGAAGGAATAGTGGTTCCAACAATGTTGTATGGTTGCGAGGCGTGGGCTATGGATAGAGTTGTGCGCAGGAGGATGGATGTGCTGGAAATGAGATGTATGAGGACAATGTGTGGTGTGAGGTGGTTTGATCGAGTAAGTAACGTAAGGGTAAGAGAGATGTGTGGAAATAAAAAGAGCGTGGTTGAGAGAGCAGAAGAGGGTGTTTTGAAATGGTTTGGGCACATGGAGAGAATGAGTGAGGAAAGATTGACAAAGAGGATATATGTGTCGGAGGTGGAGGGAACGAGGAGAAGAGGGAGACCAAATTGGAGGTGGAAAGATGGAGTGAAAAGGATTTTGTGTGATCGGGGCCTGAACATGCAGGAGGGTGAAAGGAGAGCAAGGAATAGAGTGAATTGGAGCGATGTGGTATTCAGGGGTTGAAGTGCTGTCGGTGGATTGAATCAAGGCATGTGAAGCGTCAGGGGTAAACCATGGAAAGCTGTGTAGGTATGTATATTTGCGTGTGTGGACGTGTGTATGTACATGTGTATGGGGGGGGTTGGGCCATTTCTTTCGTCTGTTTCCTTGCGCTACCTCGCAACCGCGGGAGACAGCGACGAGGTATAAAAAAAAAAAAAAAAAAAAAAAAAAAATATATATATATATATATATATATATATATATATATATATATATATATATATATATATATATATATATATATATATATTCATGGTAAACTAAATGTTTTCAAGATTTGCTTCTTACTTGCTGAGTACGAAGCGTGTGAGTTTCCACTGGAGGCTACAGAACAAACGTGAAAAATATGACGTAAATTCTCATGTATTATTTCCAATTTCTCAAATGTGAGTTGTTGTTAATATTCCCACTGCGGGGAAGAGTTTAGACTTGGTCAAATAATACGTGGTGTGCAACGCAATCTTCTTATGAGAATTTTGAGCACAGTTCATCGTGCTTAAAGAGATACAGTATGACCAAGAGATCATCATCCTCTAACCCCTCATAATTGTAAGAGTTTATTGCTGCATATCATCCATGAATGATTAATCAGATCAGATTCTTTATGATGCACGTCACTTGTACACGAGAGATTTGAGCTTTATTAAAATCCTTTTTCTTCACAGTATTGACAGCTGTACATGGCACTCTTTCTTTGCTGAGCTTTTGACACTATGTTTTGTGGGTATTGAATGACTTTTTTTTTCGTCTACCTGTCTAAGCCGACCTTGATGTAAACACGAACGCCCTTGATCAGTGGCATTTTGTAAAAAGAAAAAGTTATCATGCGGGCACTGTGTTGGGATCGAATTGCGTTTATGTTTCTAGATATTCGAAATATTGCATAACAGCAAGCACTTACGTTAGTGGAATACCGACGTTTGTAAGCGGATATTAACGTTTTCCCATCATATATTCAGACGAATCATCCTGTTTTTCTTCCAGTTAAGTCGCACCACACTCATCATAATGCATGACCTTTGACCCATTAAGACACGTATGAATGAATATCTGTTGGAGCATATTGGACCACGTTGATCAACCCAGGAGTAATGGAATGGCGTATAGTTAATTGATATTGACAGAAGGAAGAGAGACGTGAGAATTCTAGAAAACACCATGTCTTTCTCCCTCTCTCCAGAGGAGTCATGAGTATTGTTAGGGTACGTTGAATACACTTGGAAGGAAAACGGAAGATTAACATCTTTGGAGCATGTGTTGGTGACACGCGAGGAGCCACAGGTTCAGCAACCTATGATACACACTCGCAGTAGCTAACCTTAGATCAAGAACACAGTAGAGCACAAGGGAGCGTGTGTGTGTGGAGTTATAAAATCGAGTCGAGAAATCAGCGTCGCTCCTGTCTGACAGTCCTTGCATAAGGTATGGATATAAAAAAATGTATTGCCCCGAGTGTCTCTCTCTCTCTCTCTCTCACACACATCTATGCCCCTACGCATTCCGGCTCTGGCCCGGTATTAGAATCATCGTCGTTTCTCATTCATTTATATATTTTCTTGCTCCTCCTACTCATGTTCATTCCCTCCCCAGCCTCCAGCTGGGTTCTCCCTCTCCTCCTATATCATTAGCCTGGAACATCGTGACTTACCGCGGGGCCTTCACTAGCATTATATATAATACTTCAAGGACAAAGCTCTCGACTACCTGGTACGGCACAGATAAATCTCTCTCAGGTCCTGATATCAAATCTCCAACACTGTGTGTGTGTGTGTGTGTGTGTGTGTGTGTCTGTGTGTGTCTGTGTGTGTGTGTGTATGGGACAGGTGACGTGTCACCTGAGTTCGGGGTTGAGTCGCCTTCATTTACCCTCAGGACGTACTTGGATGTGGCTAACACACGCAAAAGGGATTTCGACTGAGTGACGAAGGCTGGCTTCTTCTTGTTCCTCAGCCTTGAGTTCGATGGTGTCCCCGAACGGAGAGGTCCTAGGCTGGTCTAAGGGCCCGGGCTGGGGACACTGCTCATCCCAGAAGCCATCAACGCTCGCGTAACCCCAGCCGGCATCCCGGGATAGATCCCGTGTCCCTGAGGACCGAATACCAAGACATGCACCATCTAGCGAGGTCGTAAATGATTTTTGCGAAAAGGACGAAAGGACGGAGATAGAAAACGGTTGTGAAGTTACACAATATGGAAAATGAATAAACCAAATATTAGATTAGAAAACGATGTCAAAGAAAATAGTAATAAATGTGAATAGAAGAGAGATAATATAGAGGATTAAATGAGACGACGGAATGGTAGAATTGTGACACAAGAACGTATTATAAAAGAACGAAGGAAAAGATCAAACAGTAGTATTTTATTCGCCAGAAACAAAACGTGAGAACTTCAGGACAAATGTTGTGTCTAGAAGGTTAGAAATGAGACGTAAATAAAGAGGAACTGGTTCAGGTTTCTGTAAGGAGAACCATGAGAGAGAGAGAGAGAGAGAGAGAGAGAGAGAGAGAGAGAGAGAGAGAGAGAGAGAGAGAGAGAGAGAGAGACGGGTCACTTTTGACGCCCCGGTGCAAAAGTGAATTACTAGCCCGCCAGCTGGGCTGGACGGTCGGCTTTTTATCACCAGGAAAAAAGCAAAAAACTACAAGGCTGAAATTGACCCAATTTCGCGGGTTATCCCAGACGGAGCAAGATATAAAGTTTGAAGTATTGGAGAATAGCTTGCGTATCGGGAATGTGTGTGTGTGTGTGTGTGTGTGTGTGTGTGTGTGTGTGTGTGTGTGTGTGTGTAGCTGTTACCAGACTTCGCCTGCTTGAGGTTACACCGCGAGTGAAAGGTCACCTTGTGCGAGGCTGTATCATAGGGGGAGTACCGTCATGCCAAAGAACTTCTCACTCCAAAGAGTCTACATTTCCTTGCTACTGGAAGTAGGGCAGCCCTTCCGGGGTAGCTGTTGAATAACAGAATATATACGAATAATCTTGAGTGCCTGTGTGCAGTCAGTCATAATATTATCTTCAACCAAGTCTTCAGCTTGGGCTCCGGGGGGAAGTGTCATTCATGCACTGCAGATTTCCTTAGTGATCCAAATCAGGGGACATGTGTGCAGTCCAGTCCTTCACTTGTGGTGCTCCTCAGCCCACAAGGATGAAACCTCTGCATTTCCACATTCTTATGGTGATGCTTTAGGGGACGTACTCGTTCAGGGGAAGTGACTCAACGATTGAGAGTGGCTCCCCTGCCTATACCACCCTCCACAACACCTTCAGCAGCCTCATCAACACAACATTCGCCAACCACGTCACCGTCAGTTGTAGCAAAGCCATGGTCGTGCACATTGCCCTCGCCTGTAGGCAGGTTTCACCTCGCATCTTTTGTAGAATCCATGACACAAAAGAATATGTCACGTTCTTCCTCCACCCCTTACACATTAGAGGGTGTATAATCAGCCCATAGGCCCATTAAAACAGATAACTCTGATTTAATAGCTTTTGTTAACAGAGAGATTTTGTCTAGACACAGATTCCCTTACGATCTAGCTGACATCTCCTGACGGCGGTAATTGTACTTACAGTTCCCTTCTTCTCAAGTTGGTCAAATACCAAACACAAATAAAAATCTATAAAAAACATATTCATAATAGCAAACTAAACATGGCTCTCTCTCGTAACATAAATAATACCATTTATCCTTGATACATAGATCTCTCTCTATATTACTTTACTTAACATCACTCTGGCAAGTTCACTGGCCTCAGTTATATAACATATGGGTTTGAGATGACTGAGATGTGTACAGATTACATTATACATTTACCAACAGCTTTGTATCACATACATTATTCCTGTGCCCATTCCGAGAGAGAGAGAGAGAGAGGGAGAGGGAGAGAGAGAGAGAGAGAGAGAGAGAGGCTTGACCTTGGCCTTCTCCCAGTTTCTATACAATTTCTCAAAGAAAACTGAATAAGATATAATGGGTAACTATAACATTTATTGGTAAATAGGGGAGATAACTGTAACAAATAATTCCAGAAATAAATTTATGCTCATAACAGTTATGTATCACACACACACACACACACACACACACCCTGACCAAATCTTTGAAATATATTTCAGGATTAAAACGTTAAGTTTTGGTGAAACGGTTAGTGTGCCGACTGGTCAAGGATGTCTCAGGGATCTAATGAACACTTAGCTTAGATTTTGACGTCTTTACGGTTGAGGTTGGATGACTGTGACTATCTGAATAACCAAAGCCAAGATGGTCGGGACTTTCCCCAGATGAAGGAACGTGGCAACGCCGCCTCCCACGAGCCACAGATTCCCAGAGATGTCATCTGTCAGCTGGAATCTCCTTAACTGTACCTTCGGTTACGACGCAAATTACACCTGTTGACGCCGTCTACGCCCACAGTTTGACCTCAAGACGCCCACAGACTCGCGACCATTGTTTGCCTCCCCTCACTAGCATCGAAGAGACAATACCTCAAGATTTTTCATCTTCATCTCTCTGGGTCAACCAATATCAAAGGTTTACCTCAGGATCGTGTGATCATATTCGACTTAAGTTGATAATTTGACTTGATATTATCCGGTAAATGACAGCTAGACCATAGTCTGTCTGCCAACCAGAGAAGTTTTAGCCAACGTAATGATATTTGGACTATTTTGGAGATGAATATTTGGTAATGCTATATTCTCTCGATATTCACACTGTTGGCTAGAACTTTTGGAGGTAATGATCTTAAGGTGGTACTGGATGAGGGAAGGGTTGGGGAACTGGGCCGAAGATGAGATGATGGTGAGGGATCAGGAAGGGAGCGATGGTACTGAGTGAGGAGGCTGGTCATGGGCAGGGGACGAGATGACGATAAAGGGTGTAGAGGTCGGTGTTACTGGGCTGAGGTGGGGTTGGTGGTACTGGACCTGGAATGAGATGGAGAAACATGCTCTGGAAGGGACCGGTGTTACTGGGTAGAGGAGATGGAGATGGTACTGGGTTAGGGTAGGTGAGTGTTGGTACTGGGTGGTGGTAGGGAGAGGAGAACGGGAAGATGGAGAGGTGACGTTGATATGTAAGTAAGGCAGTGTTAGGTGATGATGGGCTGGACGCGGTATGGTAGGCTGCTTAAACACCAGATGGAATAGTGGTATTAGGTGTGTGTCGGTGACAGTGAGGGATGGAATGGTTTCTCTGGATGGTGGATAAATGAACCAGTAAATAAATAAATGAATAAATAGATGAATAGATAATTAAATGAGTAAATGAATAACGGTTTATTGGATGTAAGGCAGCCATCTGGCTGGAAATATACAGCTGAGGTATTACAGACCTGGGAGAGGGACGGAGAAGGGTGGTAGTGGGTGTACTGGTGGTGCTACTGTACAGTAAGGGGAGTGTTAGTACTAGACATAGGAGAAGATGGTCATGTCATGGCGGGGAGATGGTGGGTCGTACTGATTGGGGAGATTAGAGTGAGGTCACTGTAGATGTGGTGTTACTGGGTGGGGAGGTAAAAGTGAGGTCACTGGGGATGTGATGTTACTAGGTGGGGAGGTTAGAGTGAGGTCACTGGGGATGTGGTGTTACTAGGTGGGGAGGTTAGAGTGAGGTCACTGGGGATGTGGTGTTACTAGGTGGGGAGGTAAAAGTGAGGTCACTGGGGGTGTGGTGTTACTGGGTGGGGAGGTTGGAGTGAGGTCACTGGGGATGTGGGGTGTGGTGTTTACTGGGTGGAGTGTAGGGCGGTGTTTCCAGCTTGGGCAGTACTTATCGGCACTGGGACGAGGAAGGATGGTGCTGGGTTGAATATATACTGAAAAGGGAGGGAGTAGTAACGTTGAGGTGGATATTGTAGTTATGGCTGAGTGGGGTGAGGTAGCGGGCTTTAGGGGGGACGAGTTGTACTGGACGGTCGAGGGGTGGAGGGTGGCTAGTTAGGGATGATACAATTGTAGGTTAGTGGGGGGGGGGGGGTAGTAGAAGCAGGGGGAGGGAGGGTTCGTTGATGGGATGGTGGATCTGGAGGTGTGTTGGCGTGGTTATGCTGTTTGGGGGAGGGTGGCTTTTTTGAGGAAGAACTACGAGAAACTGGTGTGGTTATAGTATTTGCGTGGAACTGGTTTATTGGTTCTGGACGTAAAAGTGGATGTATGTGCACTGGTGGAGCGAAGATCTAGTGATACTAGGCAAGGTAGGGTCTGGCTGTAGTAGTAGTTGTAGTAGTGGGTGGGAAGTGGGGCTGTTATTGGATGGAGGAGAAAGTGGAAGTGGGAGGTGGGTGTGGTGCTACCGGGCTGTGGAAGTAAGTGGTGACACATATCAAGACAAGCGATGATGGGCGATGGCACTGGGTAGGGGGTATAGTCATGGACTGGGTGGCAGTGAGCGGTAGTACCAGGTAGGGATGGGGCACTGGTGATGGGAAGATGTACTGTTAGGGTAGCAGTGGTATTGAGAGGGATGCGGTACTGGGATGGGTAGGAGTCATGGTTCTGAAGGTTGAAAGTAGTGATGATAAGCTTTGGGGGGTGAACTGGGCTGGGAGAAAAGGTTGGCGAGAGGCGATGGAGAGGAAGGAGGTACTGGGTGGATGAGAAATGACGTCGTTGGTTGAGACTAAAAGTCGAGGTACTGGGTAGAATGGGACGGTGGTGTTAGGCAATGGAAGGAATGGTGGTGCTGGGAGATGAGTCGTGGTAATGGGGAGAGGGGTATGTAATGCTGGGTGGATATTGGGTAGATTACCAGGTGGGAGGGAAGAAAGTGCTGGTACAGAGTAGGGAAGGGATTGGTTGACGGTAGATAAAGTGATGAAGGTATTGGGTAGGGCTGGTGGTATTGGGCAGGGGATAATTGGCGTTACTGGAGGGCGTAGGGGATGTTGAGTGCAGGGAAGACGGGATGGCGGTACTTCCTGTAGTAGGAAGACTAGTGGTACTATATGAAGGAACATGAGAGATGGTTGTGCTACTTGCAAGAGGGTCAGTCTAATGGTAACAGTGGGTCAGGAAGCAGCTGGTGTCGGTGGATCTGGGCGACGAAGGGAGCACTTACTGGACGTGGGTCAAAGCCTTCTAGTACTGGACGGCGAGGAGCGTTGCTGTCCTGAGCCAGAGATGGATGATGGTGGTGGTGGGAGGAGATATTAGCTGTGCTGGGTGTGGGGGCGTAATGACTCCAGCAGGCATGTGTGACCCTCGGTGGTGTATGAGGAGGACAGATGACAGTAAACCTAACTATCCATTGACCAGGTATAAATCTCCAGTATACTTAATATTATGAGCAAGAGAGACGGATTATTGTATGTGCTTCCTCACCCACCTCATTCTCCGGCACAACAGCTGGCAGTACGAGAGCGTCGCTGAAGCAACTTGTAGTACGCAGAGGCCATACTTCCGTGGACATTTTATATGAAATGTGTGAAAAAGAATTTCTTAGTTACGTACTGCAGCAAGGTTTTCTGGGGGGGAGGCTCAACTCTGCAACGAGAAAAGGAGGTTGAAATTCTATACGTAAAAGAAGTTGAAATGTGTATCTATTTCTAATTGAACAGATTGATTTACTGGTAATTGATGTCGTTAAAGTATTTGTCTTCTTGTGATGTAGGAGCAAAGGAGAGTCTTCACGTTGACAACATCTGGTGGTAGTTTGTTGCGATGTTCTGCAAACTTACAGATGGGAAAGCTGTAGTCCACTCTAGTGTTATATCTCAAATTGATTTAATACAAATAAATACAAGTGAATCTGAACAGCAACAGACCGCTGAGTCCTAACGTGGTTGTTTGTGATAAAGGAAAGAAAAAAGAAATCCATGGATCAGCGTGTTAGGAGTAGAGAGACATACAGGTTTTCTCTCAGAGGAAGACTTGTAAACTTTTCATATAATTAAGGAAGCACAAAGATTGTCGGTCGTGCATTTGAAGCAAAATGTATATTGATCGAGTCTGTGGTTAAACGTATCTACGATACTGCTTTCAGCTATTATGTTGGTCAGTCAGTCCATATGTTAACAATCCTGTTGAAGGAAAAAGTACTTTGCCTCCTTTAGGGTAAAACGTTTTCCCACGAGTTTATGTAACCATTGCTACTCGTGATATCAAACGTGCGTAACCTTAAATGGCTTGTTAGATCGAGATTATCGAAGCTTCAGATCACCTCTTGATCTTCTCTTTTCAAAGCTATATAAATTCATTTCGTTTAGTTGGCTCTGATAAGATTTGTTTCTCAGGTCGAGAACAATCTTGGTAACTCGCTTCTGTACTCTCTCCATTCTATCTGTGTCTTATCTCAGGAAGTGAACCAACCTGAACACAATATAAAAGATGGGGACTCACCAGTGGGTTGTAAAGAGTGAGGAATCCATGAATTATGTTCTCCCTTAGCACTGCATTTCTGCCCTGCAAATTTAGCTTTAGCTCACCAGAGATTATGACGCCCAAATCCTTTTCCTCATTTACTTTTCGCAGCTCATGAGAATTCAGCTCATTGGTGGAGGCTGGTCACTGGTGGTGATGGTGTGGCTGGCTGGTTGGTGGAGGCTGGTCACTGGTGGTGATGGTGTGGCTGGCTGGTTGGTGGAGGCTGGTCACTCACTGGTGGTGATGGTGTGGCTGGCTGGTTGGTGGAGGCTGGTCACTGGTGGTGATGGTGTGGCTGGCTGGTTGGTGGATGTTGTTCACTGGTGGTGATGGTGTGGCTGGCTGGTTGGTGAAGGCTGGTCACTGGTGGTGATGGTGTGGCTGGCTGGTTGGTGGAGGCCGGTCACTGGTGGTGATGGTGTGGCTGGCTGGTTGGTGGAGGCTGGTCACTGGCGGTGATGGTGTGGCTGGCTGGTTGGTGGAGGCTGGTCACTGGTGGTGATGGTGTGGCTGGCTGGTTGGTGGAGGTTGTTCACTGGTGGTGATGGTGTGGCTGGCTGGTTGGTGAAGGCTGGTCACTGGTGGTGATGGTGTGGCTGGCTGGTTGGTGAAGGCTGGTCACTGGCGGTGATGGTGTGGCTGGCTGGTTGGTGAAGGCTCTTCACTGGTAGTCATGGCTGGCTGGCTGTCAGGAGGAGGCTTTGGGGTGTCACTCAAGGTGATTGCCCAAAGAGATTTCATTTCCAACAGGTCCTCCCTCTCTCTCTCTCTCTCTCTTGCTCTTGTATTTCGGACCCACGACTAACCTGCAGACAGCACCGTCTAGACTACCATACAGTTAAACATAGCCAGACTTGCCTTCACAGGCAGTGACCTCTCTTTCCACAATCTTCACAGCGCATCCAGGACCTTTGCCCCACCACCTACCCTATGATTTGTTTCAGCTTCTATTGTTCCATCCGTTGCCATGTCCACTCTCAGGTACCTGAAACACCTCCTGTCCTCCAGGATTTCTCAATTCAGATTCACACTCAAACTGAACTGCTGCTCTCCCATGCTAAACCTCCATACCTTACTTTTATTCGCATTTAACTCTCAGTTTTCTCCTTTCACACTGACTCTCATACTCAGAAAGCAACTTCAGCACTTTCTCAGTCTAGTATGCTATCATCCACGTCATTTGCAAACAGCAACTGACTCACTTTCCCCCTTCCTTGCCCGTCACCTTCCCCTAGAAGACGAAAGAATGACCATCCCAACCACAAACGGATTAAACAGCCATGGTGACATCAAACATCCTTGAAACAGACCCCACCTTCACCTGTAACCACTCACCCGCTTCTCTTCCTATCTTGTACACGATTTTCCTGAGAGAGAGAGAGAGAGAGAGAGAGAGAGAGAGAGAGAGAGAGAGAGAGAGAGAGAGAGAGAGAGAGAGAGAGTACAAAAAATAAACATTCAAGTAGTTTCACTTGTCCTTTACACTCCCCTTCAACGCATTTATCACACACTGATTAACCCCAAGAGTTTCCCCCCTTCCCCGCCAACACGCGAGACCTGCAAGTAGGTAGGTAGGTAAGTAGATAGGTAGGTAGGTAAGTCGGTAGGTAGGTAAATAGGTAGGTAGGTAGATAAGTAGGTAGGTAGGTAGGTAGATAAGTAGGTAGGTAGGTAAGTAGGTAGGTAGGTAGATAAGTAGGTAGGTAGATAAGTAGGTAGGTAAGTAGGTAGGTAGGTAGATAAGTAGGTAGGTAGGTAGATAAGTAGGTAGGTAGGTAAGTAGGTAGGTAGGTAGATAAGTAGGTAGGTAGGTATGTAAGTAGGTAGGTAGGTGAGTATGTAGGTAAGTAGGTAGGTAGGTAAGTAGGTAGCCCCAGGTCTCGCCACTTGTGACCCTCCCTCATTAAAATCTTCGGGACTCGGGTTTACCGGCAAGACTTCCGAGTGTGCAGAAGGTCCCATAATGATTACACAATAGAACATCCAAATAATATTTCATTCGTGTCCTCCAACCGGTAATATTAGGCACTAAAAATTCCTCCCGAAGTGTTCCTCCAGGAGACGTTGAATCTCCCAAATTCTTATACCTGACGAAGTCGAGGTCTTTATTCGAACAGCTTCTTGAAAACAAAGGTGAAAATTTTTTATGAATACTACTTAAGCGTTGTCGTGAACTTAAAATGTATCATAGGCTAAATACTGTGTAGTCATATCCTATAACGAACGGGTCAAAACGCATCTTTACATGTGTGTAAATGATCAGTGTTAGGTGTAAAGCCAGAGTCAATGGACTGGTATCGGATGAGGTTTCGCTGTGGCCCGTGGGAAAATCGGTTGAGCCCGTAATGGTCATTTCGCGGCGTGAATCATGTGTGGGGCCGCCCTTACCTCTGACCCGCACGCACTATCGCAAACACCTAAAGTCTTCTGAAATCTTCTGATAGCCTTTGTCGTCTTTCGGATCCATATTGAAAACATATTTTTGGAGGAATGACAGTGTTAATATCTCTCAGGAGTTGATGTCACTGTTGTCGTCCTCAAGGGTAGTGACGTCGTGTTTGAATGTTGTATCTTCATGTTCAAGGGCCAACAGTCGCGCTCAAGGACCGTGCTGTCGCGCTCAAGGGCTTTCCTATCATCTTCGAGGGCCTTACCGTTGTGCTCAAGAGCCTTACCGTCGTGCTTGTGCAATATACCGTCGTGTTCAGGCGACGTATCGTCGTCGCACCGTCTTGCTCAAGCTAAAGGGCCATTGCACCTGTGGATCCTATACTCGCCTTCAAGGATCGTATCATCCGTTGTGCTCAAGGATGATGGAAGGCAACCAGACAAGCAGTAATTAACCAAACGACCAAATGTTCCCAATTAAGGATATGAAATAAATGATTTCTTGTTGCTTTGACACGATTTAATTATGTATCTTAATTGATGCGATAAGCGGAAATATATCCGAGGTTCCAGCAAGTATATACGCTACCTTTAAAGGTACGGTACGAATCGTTGGTAAATAAAGTAGATACATGCATGGACAGATAGACAGTAGTAAAGTCGTGCCTCTTGTTAAATGCCATAGTATTTTTCTCCTTTACTTATATATGTTTATATATATATATATATATATATATATATATATATATATATATATATATATATATATATATATATAGGCAGGAGAGAAAGATTTCTACCTCCGTATTCCCTGCTTGTAGAAGGCGACCAAAGGGGGCAGGTGCGAGGGTCTAGAAACCTTCCTCTTCTTGTATTTCCGTTATTAAGTCGGCACAGAAGAAGGAGCCAAACGGGGAGTGTTCATCCTCCTCGAAGGTTTAGGCTAGGGAGTCTATATGTATGTGAATGTAACCGATGTTAGAGGAGAGGAGAGATAGGTAGCATGTTTGAGGGGAAAAACCTGGATGTTCTGGCTCTGAGTGAAACGAAGTTCAAAGGTAAAGACGAAGAATTGGTTGAAATGTTTTAGGAGTGAAGTCATGGGCTGGTGAAAGGACAAGAGCTAAGGAAGGAGAGTAAGAATACTGCTGAAGCAGGAGTTGTGGGAGCGTGTGAAAAAGTGTAAGGAAGTGAGGTTTAGAATTGATGTGGATTTAAATGAAAGTGGATGGCGAGAGATGGGTGATTATTAGTGTATGCACCTGATCATGAAAAGGTCATGAGAGACCAAGTGTTTTGGGAGCAGCTGAGTCTCACTCAGCTGCTCCCAAAACACTTGGCCTCTCATGATCTTTCTTTTCATGACCAGGTGCAAGAGACTGGGTATTAGTGATGGATAATTTAAATGCAAAGGTGAGGGTATAATTGAGGGGCATGGGGTATTCGGTATTATGGATGAAAATGGCGAACAGCTTGTGGAGTTGTTTGCTGAACAAGAATTGGTGATTGGGAATACCTATTTTAAAAAGGACTCACACAGGTTTTCGTATGTGTCTTGAAAAGATGGTCAGCGGGCATTATTGGATTACATGCTAATTGGTAGAGTGTGAAAGAGAAACTTTTGGATTTTAATGTGCTGAGAGGGGTAGTAGCTGGTAGGATGTATGATCATTATCTTGTGGGGGCGAGGGAAAAGATTGGTAGAGGTTTCCGGAAAAGAGTGGACAGTGTCGGGGAGAAGAGAGTGGTGAAAGCAAATGAGCTTGGAAAAGAGAATTGTGTAAAGAAATACCACGAGAAATTGATTGTGAAATGGAAAGAAGTGAAAGTGAATAAAGCATGGGGGATGGATGAGAAATGGGAGCCAGCGATGGCATGTTTGAGAGATGCATGTGACGTGTGAAAAGTGGGAGTTGGGTAGATTAGAAAGGGTAGTGGGTTGTGAGATGAAGTGAAGTTGACTCTGAAGAGAGAATAGAGAGGCGTTTGACCGGTACTTAAATGGTTAGAGTGCAAATGATTAGGGGACGAATAGGGGAAAGCAGGGGGTGGTCAAGAGGAAGGAGCAGGAGTTAAAGAGTGAGGTAGATAGTAGTTGGGGTAAGCGAGTATCAGTAAAGTTTAGAGAGAATAAGATGTTTTTGAAGGCGGCTAATATTGTGCGTAAAAAAAAAAAAAAAGAACAAATAGGAGCATCTGTGAAGGGGGCAAAAAGGGAATTGGTAACAGATTGTGATGGAGGAGATGGAGCGGGTGTTTTGAAGGATTGTTGAATATGTTTGATGATAGAGTGGCAGATGTAGGCTGTTTTGATTGGTGCGGTGTGCGAAGTGAGAGAGTCATGGAGAATTGTTTGGCGAAGACAGAAGAGGTGGTGAAACCCTTGCGTAAGATGAAATGTGACAAGGCGGCTGGAGTGGATGGTAATGCAATTGATTTTTTTTTTTTTTTTTAAAGACATAGGGTGACTGTTTTGTTGATTGGTTGGTTACGATTTTCATTGTATGTATGGATCATGGTGAGGTGTCTGAGGATGGCCGGAATGCATGTATAGTGCCATTGTATATAGGCAATAGGGATAAAGGTGAGTGTTCAAACTACAAAGTGATAATTTTGTTGAGTGTACTTGGTGAGTTGTATGGGAAAGTTGTTACTGAGAGGGTGCAGGCATGTAGAGAGCGTTAGACTGGGGAGGAACAGTGTGGTTTCAGAAGTGGTTAAGGATTTCTGGACCAGGTGTTTTGTTTAAAAAAGCTTGTGATAATTCTTTAAGAAACAGATGGATTTGTATGTGGCATCTATGGACCTGGAGAAAGTGTATGATAGGGTTGATAGAAATGCCTTGTGGAAGGTCTTAAGAATAGACTGTGTGGGAGGAAAGAGTTTTCATCAAGGGTATAAAGTGTATGAATAAGTAGAAAGAGGACAGAGTAATTGGTTTGAGAGTGAAGGTTCGTCTGTGGCAGGGGTGTGTGCTGTCCCCATGGTTATTTGATTTGTTCATGCATGGGGTAGTAAGGGAGGTAAATGCGAGTCTCAGAGGGAGGGGCGAGTATGCAGTCTGTAGGGATGAGAGGGCCTAAGAAGTCGGTTGTTGTTTTGCTGATGTTACAGCATTGATGGTAGATTCGGGTGAGAAGTTTGGAAGAGTGTGTGTGAAAGGAGAAAGTTAAGAGTAAATGTGAATAAAAGTAAGGTTATTAGGTTTAGCAGGATTGAGGGAGAGGTTATTTTGGGTGTATTTGAATGGAGAAAAATTGGAGGAAGTGAAGTGTTGTAAATATCTGAGAGTGGATATGGAAGCGAAATTGAGTCATACGGTGGGTGAGGGGAAGAAGGCTTTGGGAGCACTGAAGAGTGTGTGGAAAGAGAAATCGTTATCTGGGAGGGCAGAAATAGGTATATTTGAAGGTGTCGTAGTTCTAGAATATTATATGGATGCGAGGCATGGGCTGTAGATGAACATATACGGAGGAGGGTGGATATGTTGGAAATTAAATGTTTGAGGACAATGTGTGGTATGATATGGTTTGATCAGCTAAGCATAAAAGGATAAGAGAGGTGTGTACTGATCTTGTGCTGTGTACATGTACACAGAACGTGTAGGTGTCTGCCGCAGCAGCAGGACCAACTCGAAAAATCTGTCCACAGTCGCCTTGTTGATGAGGAAACGTCTTGCCGTACCAGGGCCTTGACCAGGGTGAGAGGAGGAGGAAGGCGTAGGTGTACCTGGTGTGTGTGTGCGTGTGTGTGCTGTGCAGAGTGACACACACCTCACTCGCCATACCTCCTCCACTTTCCCTCCTCGAGGCTCTTGCCTCCTCTGTATCGCACATCGTCGGCGGCTCGCCTCACGACTCGTTCTTACACCAAGTGTCGCAAAAAAAGAAAAATGGCGACACTTGACATTCTCTGGAGGGAGAAGTATGCCAGGGGGTGTGAGTGTGTGGGGTATTCTCTTGTTCCCGTGGGATTCTCTACTACCCACACGGAGCAACTCCACACTTCCAGGCCTCGTCTCCAGACGCACCACACATTTCAACTTAGGCTGGACGCGAGACACGCCCGGCCGCCCATTTCATAATTGTTAATTGTCTGTGGCACTTGGCCTGCTCGGTCGCCCTATCGCGCGCCCCGCCGCCGTAATGCAAAAGGTCGCTGTATCAAATGACTCTGACGCAAGGGTTCGAGATGATGGTTGCTGTGATCCCGCTGTGTTTGAGGGAGGTTTCGCTGGTCACCTTTGTTGATGATCTGTGCTGCTGCTGTAACCAGCACGGCTCTGAGAGGTCTCTGCCTACCGTTTTCTCTGTTCATTTATCCGCCTCTTTGTTTACCTGTCTCTATATCCATCTAACTGTCTAACTGTATGAAGAGATAAAAGTTATCTACTTACCACCGTATTTTTTCTGTCTCGTAACCCTGTATATATGTACCATGTCTTTGTTCCTACGTGTACACACACACACACACACACACACACACACACACACACACACACACACACACACACCAGCTTAAGCCAGACACCCATTTATCGACCAGCCCCGCGTGGAGGAGGATGAACAGCTGCTATTTAGCTGTAGGCCGACTGCCTCGCCCAGGATTCGAACCCATGCGTTTTCCATCCCGGACAGGCCCGTGCTGATTGATGTTGAGTAACGCTAATCACATTGACCATAGAAACTGTTTGTAGATATGTTTATATATGAAGTTCGCCTTCAGCGACGGCAGTAAGCACCACAGGTTACGCCCCTGTCACTTACCCTTGCACTACTGTTTACATTTCACAGAACATGATCAAACACGTTATGAAACTTGTGACTTGGATAAATGTGAGAAACTGTTGAGTAACAAAAGAATAAAATCAGCGTTTTTCTTCCCACTGTGATGATATTTCTCTCTCTCTCTCTCTCTCTCTCTCTCTCTCTCTCTCTCTCTCTCTCTCTCTCTCTCTCTCTCTCTCTCTCTCCGCCAGAATATTATGGATACACAAAGCAGCGAGAGCCCACTGGGTCGTTTTCGAGACTGTTAGTGGAATCGACTAGAGAAAGAGAGAAAGTAAATCTTAAATGTGGAGTGAGTAGTAGATTAAATACATAACTAAAACGTAACTGTAAACGTACTTATTAATGACACAAATAACATCATTCTTGCTTATGAAACCAGGTAGGTGTTCGTTTTGCTTTCTATTTTTAATACGTATTTTTGTTTTACTACGTATTTCCATACTTTTGCCATAAGCATATTTGCCACTGTCTTCTTAGGTAAGAAATTTGCATTGCTATTTGATCTGAGGCTTATGAGAAAATTGTATGAATTTTATATAGTTCTGTATTAGTTTGTTTATACAAAGAGGCGTTATTTTGCCAGCTTCTGGTCGTTTATATCGCCATTACATTCGAGTCCCTTTGATGAAGCTTCAGACCCGAGAGATTCAAATCCCTTTAATGAGGCTTTAGATCCAAGAGATTCGAATCCCTTTAATGAGGCTTCAGACCCGGGAGGAGAAGGAATGCCTCAAATTACCTCAAAATTATATCTGTCCTTCCACTCTTGCCTCCACCATCACACTATCACCCAATTCACGTGGCCTTAGTGGTTGCTAAACTCCTCAGACACTACGGTGAAAAAAGTTTCATGTAATCAGTGTAAGACAGACTCAACATCTAATCACAGAAACAGTGCGAAAGGATCAAATGAGAGGGTCGAGTGTAGCACCTGCAAGCCTAGGCCTACCGTAGCAAAGGCATAGACAACGAGGGGTGTCGTGTGTTCCCTAACCCAGCCAATATCCTAGCACTGCGTTCCCTAACCCAGCCAATATCCTAGCACTGTGTTCCCTAACCCAGCCAATATCCTAGCACTGCGTTCCCTAACCCAGACCCATCCTAGCAACACGTGCTGTAATTTAGAGATGTTATTATCCTAATTATCCCGCGACCCACATCTGACTAGAGAAAATGGGGAAAGAAAACGGTGATGGCCTTGGATATAACAATAGCCAATCACGACGATGGTCCTTAAAACATAAATGCTACCGTGATATCTGTTATTAAATGACCTACACAACCATTTGTAATATTAATAGCCACCCTCACCCACCGTAATTGAAGGCTTATCTCCATCTGAACGGAACAGCGTAACTGTCACTTCCTTTGTATATGTTTAGTCCATTTGATATAAAAAATATATGAAACTCGGTTTACAGTTGTTCGTCAAAATATTCACTTGTATACAAAGCCGTCCTCGGGTTTTTTAACCGGGAAATAGGTTATTAAATTTGCATTTCCAATTTCAAGGTTGACCGTGATGATATGAGAAATGTTGATGCCCATTTTTGTTCGATTCCTGTAGCACTATCCAATGTAAGGTATCTCATCGCGCTCGTTAGTTCTCTAGATTCATTAAATATCACAAATGTTGAGATTTATACCTCAAGTCAAACTCATGAATTGACTACTCGTGCCATACTGATAAATCATTGAATAGATATTGCTGATTTTTTTTTTCTTTTAAATTGAAGTTATGAATACATGTGTTGGGACGAGCGTCGGCCATAGATCAGAACGCGTAACACAAGTGGCTCCCGCCAGTGACCACGCAGCTGCCAGAAGTACGAGTCATTGTATTGTATGTAATCCATTCAATTTTTTTTTCACAATATTTTGAGCATGTTGATAACTGCGATACATTTTGGTTAGATTTATGTAGATCAATATTCATAGATATAAACACTCGTAGGGTAAAGTGTTGGAAATTTTGATAGAATACATGTTGTCTTTATGCCTACATAACATAGCATTCTCAGTTGGGGAATTTTACGCTGCTGCTTGACATACTCATGGACTAGAGTGATTTCATGGCAGTATCAACATAAAGAAAATGAGACGTGGGTAGAATGACATAAGAAACTTACAAAGGAAAAAAAAAAACGAATCGTAATCTTGACGGCGTAACACAGGAGCAGAGAGGAAGACCCCGTTTTTACGCTCCACCCTCGGTAACTTGACCCGTGGGCTGGTGCTGGAGTGCGTCTTAACCCATTTATGAGAGGGCGATAACTGAGCCGTATTTCATCGGCGTTGACACTTAATTTTGGAAAGTTATGTTATAGTTAATGTGATTCAGTGTTGATTAAATTCGTGGTGATTAACTTACTTTGATAAGGCTGTTTACGGGAGGTTGTACTTAACAGAGATACGCGCTGCTACGTGGAGAGTTGCCATGTTTTGATGTCATTCATAAACAAAGAAACTCATTTAAACCTGTACTTTGAAAGGTCTTGTTGGATAACAAAACATACTGTGAGTCTGTAACTTAGTTACATATTCAATTTTTAATCATTCATAAGTCTGTATAAGGGTTCATGTTATGATTATCAGATTAATATATAGATACATTAGCTCAGCTGCTTGGAGGATATATTCGTCAATAATAATGATAATAATGATAATAATAATAATAATAATAATAATAATGATAATAATAATAATAATAATAATAATAATAATTATTATTATTATTATTATTATTATTATTATTATTATTATTATGGGGTTGTACTTTGGTGTACAGGGAATTGGTTGACTGGAGTTTAGATTAATGGTCAATGCTCAGAATGGCAATACGTGACAACTAGAGTGCCACAAGGATCAGTCTTGGGACCGGTTCTCTTTCTCATATACATTAATCATATTGATTATGGGTTGTATTGCAAGATAGCAAAATTTTTTGATTGTACAAAGATGGAAATTTAAATCTACAAATGAGCATGAACAGCTTGTAGCCGACGTACACCAAGTGATGAACTGGGCTCCTAAGTGGTATAGGAACTGACAGTTAGCGAGTTATTCTCTTCTTTTTTCAATATTTTTTCATTCATAACTTATACCACACAAATGTGCGAGTTTCTGATAGCTTCCATTGTCACAAACAGCGCCGAAAGACCCAGTAGTCTGTTACTGTTTGAATTCCCTTGTATTCTTTTGTATTCCTTGTATTGCAATGCATTATTATTCCTGAATAAAGCCAGTGGCTGAAAATATACAGACAGTAAAGAGATAGAATGCATACCATACGCAGGGGATTATAGAAAATAGATAATTAACATGATTTTTTCTTACTTCATCAGTTTGTTTTAAAGACATAAGTTTGTGATCAGGTCACCTCTCACTGTTACAGGCAAATTCAAGGCCTCCAGCCTTTCCCTGTAACTCAATTCTGAATTCTGGTACTATATTTGTCGCCCTCCTCTGGACCTTCTCTGTTTGCTCGTTGTGCTTCGTTAGGTTTGGTGACCAAACCTGGGGAGCATAGTCCAGTGTTAGGTCTTATAAAAGATGTGAACAGCTCGATGGACACTTCCTTACCCAAGAAATTGAATGCACTTCTGATATCTGCAAGCAGAATGTGAATCTCCTGAGGTGGGACTCTGATGTCGGGTTGGATGCGATGTCGACTCCTCAGAATCCTCTCTTACGTAGATTCCTGCTGTTTACACCCATGGAGACGAGATTGATATCGAGGCTTTCTTTCGTTGTAACTCATCCTCTTGGCTTGAAAGTTACTGAGGTTGAAGTTTATTAACCATGTATTGGACCAGCTTTGCAGTATGTCAAGGTATCTTCGTACCGTGACGCAAT
This sequence comes from Panulirus ornatus, assembly GCF_036320965.1. NCBI lineage: Eukaryota > Metazoa > Arthropoda > Malacostraca > Decapoda > Palinuridae > Panulirus > Panulirus ornatus. The sequence continues at coordinate 67,621,985 of NC_092224.1, forward strand.
CCTCGTCGCTTTTCCGCCTCCCTCGTGACTTGTGCTGCATCATCTGCCAACATAGTCGGGTCGGAGTCCATACCATTTGGCGAGTCATTCACATAAATAGCTCCAGAAGGGTCCCTGAGGCACTCTGTTGGTGACCTCAACCCAGTTTGAGAAGGCTTTTCTGTCATGCGTCCGTTGTTACCTTTCAGTGTGTGTGTGTGTGTGTGTGTGTGTGTGTGTGTGTGTGTGGTCCCAAATCATTTTCCTCTCGGCTCTGGCGTCTCACTACCATCAGAAACTAAGAAAAAACTGATCCTACATGCCTAGTATAACTAGTTTTCATTTTCACGCGACCAGGACCTCCATCATTGATCATAGTTGGACTTTACTTCACAGATACATTTTTTTTCTCCTCGACCTAAGACGAAGAATGCTACAAACCAGTCGAAAATATCTTTAGCCACACCTGTTATCCAGGGTGTCATTCACCATCCGTCGGATTCATCATTGTATATATCAAATAGCCAGCTATCTCCGTATACAAGAAAAAATGTCTTTACTAATGTTTCATCTGCTTGGGCCCAGCCCGGTTTGTGGAGGTAGAGGACACCGGAAGACTTTACCATGTAATCACCACATCTTAGGCGTACCCCTAGGCGGTGCGCGCACTCCCCAGACGTTCTCAGAACACCCGGGAACCACACTGCTGTGTCTCAGCAGTTGATGCCAACTGAATTAATATCTATCGTTCGTGACGACGACTTGTCTAAGCATTGATGAGCCCTTTGGCCACATTGATGGACCCTCTGGCCACATTGATGGACCTCCTGGCCACATTGATGCACCCTCTGGCCACATTGATGGACCTCCTGACCACAGTGTTGAGCCCTCTGGCCACATTGATGAACCCTCTGGTCACACTAGTGGACTTGCTGGTCATACTATTGAACCCTCTGACCACACGTACCGGATCCTTCAGCTGAATCTCTAGACCCCTGCGCCACCCACACCTATAGACCATCTGGCCTATGTACTGAGTCCTCATTAGCTGCAGTGGCCACACTGAGGGGGAATAATATCTCTAGAACGTATCTGATGGAGAGTGAATCACAATAGACCAAAGAGTAGAGGAGGAGTGGATCACTCTGGACCATAATGGAGTGTGGGAAGCCTTGTAGTTGATATGATGCGGCAGGTGTAGGGTCGGCACCACGTCCTTGGGGACTTTACGAGGATAATGATAACTGAAGGTTCCACAGGCCGGGCCAACCGACCTACAAGAGCACCTCCAAAGGTTCTTTACTGCAGGGCCTCCAAACATAACCATTCGTGGATCATTGAATGGCGTGGATGGAATCATGACGGTTTGAATGTTGACGTTGTTAATCAGCTTGGTTATCTAAGTCATCTGGTCTGTCAGTTAGTTCTTCAGCCAGTTAGAAAATCAGTCCATTGGATGACCAAAAATATGACAATCAAATATACATCGGGAAAAGGAAAATCATATGACTCTCATTCCTTCATCTGATGAATACTTTAAAAAATTGGGCGGTCAGTTAGCTCACTATATTCCAACGGTCTGTCAACCAGTTATTAATCATTTTTCAACAGTCAGTCAACCAGTTAGTTATTACAGACTTATAACATTAGTTACTTTATACTTATTACTTATGATATGATTAGCTGACTATATTACAACAGTCAGTCAACCAGTTAGTTAATATATTTCAACAGTCAGTGAACTAGTTACTTAATTGTATTATAACAATCACTCAACCAGTTAGTTAACTGTGTTCCAACAGTCAGTCATCCACTTAGTTATTCCAACATTCAGCCAGTTAGCTGAAAAAAAATGAAAGAGTCACGCAATCACTTTGTCATTCCAACAGTTAGCCAGTTAGTAAACTGTATACGTACAATCAGTCAACCACTTGATTATTCCAACAGTCAACCACTTTGCTAACTGTATCCCAACAGTCAGTTAACCAGTTAGTTAACTAGAGCCACGCACCAGAACCATCATTTCTCTTCACCGTTACTGTCCATCCTCACATCAGCTGGGAGTCTTACATTTAACCTCTTCCTCACAGTCCAGTTTCCCTGTACATGATAAATACTAAAAGATAAAGAAAAGGAAACAGCCACATTACGTGTCTCTTTATTAGACATGTGCTTGACATTACCTCTCTGTTCTGTGCTACAAATATCCACACCCTTCTGAAGTTGAATCAGACCCTTTAACTCCTGCCTCAGGTATTCATATTCCACAGTAGTGAAGAATTGAATACACTATACTCGCTAGGTGCGTGAGTCAGGTGTTGCTTGGGAAACCCTGCTGATGGCTGAGTCATACAGATGACCAACTGGTATCCAGTCATAACCTCAGTGATATCCACCTCCGCCCTGTGTGTGTGTGTGTGTGTGTGTGTGTGTGTGTGTGTGTGTGTGTGTGTGTGTCTTCATGTGTATTGGATAATGTTGCCCGAAATGTCCCCATGGACAGTGTTGGAGAATCTCATCTCGCTTATCCAGTACGTGGTTTGATTACTGTGGGAGTATAACATTACTTTGGCTCTATTGCTGTAGTTAATCTACATGTTCCCCCACCCAGCCTCCACACCCATTTGGTTGGATGTTAACAAGGGAGGTAGTCAGTCACATGACCCGTTCCTCTGTTTTTCCACGTATGTCGAGGATGCTGATGATTAGTGAGCTGTGTTGTAAGATATCGAAAGTCGTTGTGATACGAAGCTGGGAAATGAATCTATAATTATAATTGTACGTCTTCTATTTCAAAATGATATAGACAAGGTGACGGACGGGCTCATGAGTGGCAAATGAATTCTGACATTGATAAGGTTTTCCAACGTTGGTTCTGAAAACGAAAAGACAAGTTACAGTATGAATTCCGCTGGGCTACAGGGAAGTTACAGCATGAATTCTGTTGAGTTACATGATATAAAGGAGGAAAACAACTTGGCTGTAACAATACCTGGTGACTGTAAGTTAGCAGTGGACGGAAACAGTACGAAAGGCGAACAAAATTCTTGGATTCAAAGGTAAGAGTTTGGGAACTAAAGTCAAGGGGGATAATATTCCCACATCGCAGTTCATCATTCCCAAGTCGGGAGGATAGTGCTTCCATGGTTGGCTGGTGTCCACAACCTACTGACACGGAGGGTGTGAGATGGCTCCGGCCATCACTTCAACACTCCCAAGTCAGGAGGGTACATAACGCTGTTTCTCCCGCCAAACATACAGCTCACATCACGAAAAGTTTTTGTATTCTAAAATGGAATTATCTAAGATAGCAAATGAAAACGCTTGTTATTTAATGTATTCATGGCTGATTAAGAAATTGGATAATCTTAGAGAGAGAGAGAGAGAGAGAGAGAGAGAGAGAGAGAGAGAGAGAGAGAGAGAGAGAGAGAGAGAGAGAGGCCTCTCTCAAGAGCACTTCAGCCATCACGGTTAATCACCAGGCCCCACAACACATGTTCTGTCCACAGGAACAAACGTCCCAGGCGTCATTTAATTGGCCATTAATTCTGGATGATGTTATCAAGCGAGGGAGTGTTGGGGCTAAGTGGTCTCCTCCTGTGGGAGGCAGGCTGGTGGAGGAAGGGGACGCCATGACTCTATCAGGGCTGCAAGAGAGTGGGAAAGGAGGGAGGGAGGTAAGGGAAGTGGGTGGACTCAAGTGGGCGGGGTTTGGGTGATGTTGGAGCAGAGGATGAATGACGTCATTGTGACGACATGGATGATGCTCTGATCGCAGTGACGTCAATGATAGATGCTCAGGGGATTGTGAAGCTCTGGGTGATGTTTAGATTGTGGTGAGAGATGATAATGGAGATGATGATGATGATGATGATGAAAGAGTGATGTTAAAGACGATGAATGCTCTTGATAATGATGATGATGATGATAAGTCATCATAACGATACTTATGATGGTCGTAATAAGACTCATGAGTGTGTGGATGATAACTCATCCCTTGTGTGTGGTGATGATGGTGAGCGCTTAATGATGATAGTGGTAGTAATTATGTTGACGACCTCCAAGGGCTGGTGTGTCACTAGCAGACGACAGTGTCAGTAACAGTCTATCTCACCAGTAGCAGACTGCATCGTCATAACGAGGCTACTTTGTACGTGGCAACATCTTATATATATATATATATATACTTCTTTGTCCTCTTGTTCTATGGCTCGTAAGAAAATCAGAGCACTTAAATGCCTTGCCAGGGGAAGATAAGATAAGATCCGGTTTTCAATTGATTTCTCATTTTTTGCTTTTGTTAACGAAAGATCGACCGTATTCGATTGCCTTCTTCTTCTTCTTCTTCTTCTTCTTCTTCTTCTTCTTCTTCTTCTTCTTCATCTTCTTCTTCCTTCTTCCATCTTTATTTCTTCTTCTTCTTTATTTCTTCTTCTGCTTTGATGGAATGGTTAGGTAGAAAGTGGATAGTCGGAGAACTGAAAGTAGTAAAAATTATTTGGGTTATGTTTCAGGTTCCATCTCCTGCTCTGTCCTCCCAGGGGGCGCTAATGCTTCACACACACACACACACACACACACACATACACACACACACACACACACACACACACACCAGACAACTGTCCCAGTGGACGTCAGTGGCTTCAAAGGTAACAACACTTCCGCTACTTGGGCCATCATCACTATCATCGGGCGAGGCACGAGCCATCATCACCTTGCCTCTCCGCCAGGCCTCCATCATCATCATCCCTGTCGTAACCACTAGTATTACACACAGCTCCGAGGGTCTTGCCTCCTCCTCCTCCTCTTCCTCTTCCTCCTCTCCTCTGCTACCACGGAAACCTTATTTCCCTGGACGCCCACAGGTCTCACCCGGGGGACATCCTGATGAAGCCAACGGGTGCTCGCCGAAGGTCAGGTCATCAGATGTTGTTACTTCGAGGTCTTTTGATGATGGTGTTCGTTGCTGTCTGGTTTTATCTACATTTTTCTGTCTGTATTTCTTCGTTGCGTAAAGCCAGGAGCTGGATGTATGTATGTGTGTGGGTCTTTCTGTGTATAAGATACTGATAATATTTGATACGAAGGTGAACGTTGTGATGGAGTAGGTAGTGTGCCTCATACCATTAACCAAAAGACCAGCTCGGCTCCTGGGGGTCGGGTGGTGTGTGTTGACGGCATCCCCGTCATCGCTCACCCATCCTCACCCGAGACCTCCCCAAACGATCGCTATCATTCATCACATCGGAATCGTACTCACTGTTCTCAATCAACAGTTTTCACCTCCTTAAAGTCAGTCTTTGCGTTTGAAAGAACATAACCCCAAGTACGATATATCACTGTCATCGTTGCACACCCATAGCTATACGAATAGTTTACAGGTCTTCCTCTTTGAAGAATGTGTCTTTCTATTCCTTCCACACTAATCCGTGAGTTTCTGATGATCTTCCACTATCACAGACAGTCTCGGTAGGACTTAGTGGTCTATTGCTGTTTGAATTCATTTGTACTCAATTTGTGTTTTGTTATCCATATGTACAAACTCATAACCTCTCTCTAGCTGAAGGCAGAGGTAATCAATAAGAAATGTTTATCCTGTATGCAGTCGAGTGTGGCTTGTTGACGGAAGCAAACTTCTTCACACTGGAACGAGACAAAGGCAGAAACAGAAGCAGCAGCATATTTACTGGTAAGACATAACTGGTTGAATTACTGATCTGATTGTGTGTGTGGATCACTGACACATTTGTGACTTGAATGTTGAGTTGTTGTGCAACTTGACATTTACTCTGGAACGTGGAATACTTGGAGGAAAGTCTTAACTGTAGCGGAACTTTGTTACTCCCATGGTAGTGTCACCATTGCTGGCTGGGACCAGTTCATTGCAGTGGAAGACAGCGTCTCCCATATAATGGAAGATAGCGTCTCCCATATAGTGTCTCCAGTGGATACCTGGGACCAGTTCACTACAGGAAAACACAATTTCTCTCATTGCATTGTCTTCATGGTTAACTGTAGCCACAGTTCCACTGCAACGAAACTTGGCTTCACCCATGACACCCAACACTATGGGCGTGACTCGAGGTCACTTTACCTGTGAACTCAATATGAAGAATTTCTGCTGAGGAAAAAAAATGAAATGATTGACATAATCATCATCATCATCATCCTGTCAGAATCATATCCTGTGTCTTCTGGTCACCATGTTTTGATGAAGTGGAAGAAGCATGTTCCTAAGACGCGATAAACTTTTATTTACGTTCGAATATTTCGAATACTTATTGGAACACCTTCGGGTCAGAGAGATGAAACAGCATTCAGAGGTCGAAGAATGGAAGCAGAGCAACACAAAGATAGAAGGATGGATGCAGTGCAACACTTATAAGAGGAGGATGGATATAGAGCAACACTCACAGGCGTAGTATGGATGTAGAGCAACACTTACAGGCGGAGTATGGATGCAGAGCTATACTTATAGGCGGAGTATGGATGCAGAGCACACTGACAGGCCGAGTATGGATGCAGAGCAATACGCACAGGCGGAGAGGTGATCCCAGACCAACACCCGGCGATGGAGTGTGGAGGTCTTATGAGTGGAAAACATCCGTAGCATCACAGGAGTTTTCCCCCGGCGCCGGTAGTTAAGCCTCGGTAATGACACTTTCTTCTGGCGTGGGCTGGCGATTAGCTCATTGGAAGTGGTAGTTAGGGAGCCGGGAAGTGGTCGTTAGAGGCACTCGGATGGTTCCAACGGCCGAAAGCAACCGTCATTTCGGGCCATCTTCAATTTGCTTCTATGGGTTCCCTGTGTAACCTGTCATTACGGAGATCCCCCTATTGTCCCTGTTTAATGAAGCAAAGAGAAGTAACACTTAAGGGGATAGTTGAAGAGACAGGTTAACGATCCGCATTGCCGGGAGGGATGCTGGGCGGATGGAGGGGAGTCGAAGGGCGAAAGACGAAAGGAAGGTTTGGCTTCTGGACTTCGAAGCTAAGATCTTTGCGCGCTCCTACCCAGAAGAAACCTCGGTGAATGGAGAGTTGTGCGTATAGTTTAAGAGCTCTGCAAGATGGCAGATGAGGGGGTTGTGACTGGAGCCTCCAACATACGGAGAAAGAAAATATTATAGGGTATCCCCAGACCCCCAGACCCCCAGAGAGAAGCTGTGCTACCATAGAGTCAGCCAACGATTCGGTAATTACCATTATAGATATTGACCATCGGACAAGTGCGGTCGAAATAATCACCACCCGGCAATACAACGACCCATTACCCACCTGGGGAAAAGTTTGGACTCCTCTCTCTCTCTCTCTCTCATCACTACCTGCCTGGGTCATGTCAGGTCGTGGTATGGCAACAGCAGCGTGTGCCTCATATAGTTGACCACAGTGCAACCCCTGCAGCTGCAGCAGCTTGTGATGTAACACACGTGAGTTATAACAGTGGTCACTGGTGATGATGATAGATTGCTTCACTCGTGTTATACATTGTATAAGATGTTGATGTTGTGCTGTTGTACACTGACATTATACACATGTACCAGCTTGTACAGTAAGGACATATACATACACCGCGTTGTACAGTGACAGTATATACATATACCAGGTTGGACAGAAAAGGTATGTACACCCTCAGCGTTGTAAAATGACAACATATACATGTACTGGGTTGTACACACTTCGTGTGTTTTTGAGCTCATATAACCTAGACTTTACTCGGACTTGGATCGCATATATATATATATATATATATATATATATATATATATATATATATATATATATATATATATATATATACACACACACACACACACACACACACACACACACACACACACACACATTCTTCTTTGACACCTACACCTCTATTATCTTAATCACCTTCAACACCCCGCCTCTTACCTGCCAGATACAACCATCACTCATCTGTCGTCGTTTATTTCTAGTTGTCTCTCCCAGCCACTGATCACAACACCATTTGCAGCACCTGTGGCAGGCGATCAGTGCAGCAACACTGTCTTGTCTACATCCAGTAAACATCGCCAAGGCCTCTGCTGACTCCCCTCCCAGTATCTTCCTCCTTATCTCTTCTCCCAGGGGATCGCTCATTCGCCTTCCTTATCACCCCATCTAGTCGGAGCATCCTGTACCATATCTACTCGCTCAGTCCTACGAGAGTGTCAGCGCAAGAGTTAACTATCTATCTATCTATCTATCTATATCTCTGACGCCCACTCCCTCCGGGAATTCCCATCATTTGGGTGGCCACGGCAAAAGAGTCTCCGCTTATCCCTGTCCTTACGTGCCTCCCTCATATACACCACTCCACGCATTCTTCCACCATTTCTCTCCCCCTCCAGTATTCTTCCACATTGTTTGCCTATGTCACATGTTGTTCTCCACTCGCTGTAATCCTCAAATCTCTCGCTACATGACAGAATCCTTCCCTACCTCATTTATGCTCCAGATATGCAACGAACTGACTCGTGTCTCTATCGTACGTACTTGTCTGTACACGCTCATCTGTGTCCTGTCTGTTCAGACTCTTGCCAGTCTCCTGGGCTAAATCCTATATGTTTTAATGAAATTACTTATAGGAAATAGAGATATTCAAATTTACTGTACCCGATTGTAATACATGTAATACTTTAACACTAAACACATCTATCTATTGCTAATTTCAGAGTCCTGTGGATAATAGTTAGCTCAGATGTAATTGTATGATATTTAACGTAGCCAAGGTGAGGACTTGCGGGCTTAATTACTGTCTCTGTTTACGGTCCGAGGAGGGAGGGAGGAGTGACAGACGGTGCCCAATGTGGGAGGTGTTGGTGGGTGACCGCCAGATGAACCTGGAGAAGTGAGAGACGTTCACTAAGACAGAGAGAGAGAGGCAGGAGAGGAGAAGCATACCGAGAGAGAGAGAGAGAGAGAGAGAGAGAGAGAGAGAGAGAGAGAGAGAGAGAGAGAGAGAGAGAGAGATGTGTTCCCATCTACCAACTCTATACAGTGTCATACATTTTAGAAAGCATAAGAAACATATAGGTTCAATTGTTGAGAATGCATACATCATAAAAGTTCACAGGCGCTAGGGGGAAAAAAAGTGACGCATTTAGTGAGAGTGAAGCACATTCTATACAAAATTGTTTCATCCCTTATAGGGAAGTGTTACATCTGACTTAGGCTTATCATTAGGAGTAGATCCCATAAAGCTTTCAGACTATTCTCGAGTCTCGACTCTATATCAGCGTAAGTAATGCAGTATATTCTGGAAAACATTTGGCAGTATATTCCCTGTTATAGAAAATAAGCACCGTGTATATTGTAAGCTTGTGATATCTTACCCCTGACGGAATACACCTTATACATTCCTTGGAGAATAATCAGCCGAACATCCACAATACACACCAGGAACTCCTCGCGACCCATCACAACTACTTGATGGCACAACACTGATGCATAACTTGCAATCTATTAAGAGTAAGACTGAGGCTCTACGAAAACATACAAGAGGTTTGTTATGGAACGCAGTTATTCTGATTCTTCAGTAGAAGGTCGACGAAGTACAGAAGTCCTTTATGCACTCTAATGTCACTCCACTGCGCTATTTTGAAAGATTTGTGATTTCATGAACTTAAGAAGGAAAGTGAGTGGACTGACATCCTAGGATCCTGTCCACATGCGGCACACACCATCGTTGAGGAGGATGTTCAGGACTCACAAGGAAGGGACGACACCGTGAGGTCGTGGAGGTGTCGCCTGAGCCAGTAATTATCACTGCGAGGTGTTAAGTCCAACGCTGATTCCTATCTTGGCCTGTGTTTACCACTAATTTGGGGATATTTGAGGGAGGGAGGCTGGGTGGCGTCGTCGCTGTGGTGGAGGGAAGTGGTGTTCCGAGGGTTAAATTTGGTGGGTTGTTTGTGCTTGTGGTGGTGATGATGTTCGAGGTGGTAGAGCGTTGGCTGTTCCAGTGGTCGGGTTTGGATATGGAAAGTAATGTTGGTTGAGGGATGAAAACTGTGGTTGCGGTGTTAGACGGTATCCTGCAGGAGTGTTGATATATATGATGGTAGTAAGTTTTCTAGGGTTGTGGAGAGGGTAGGGTTGTTAACGTGGTCAAGAGCGTAAGTGCTGGAAGCTTTGTGACGGGTTACGTGTGGGAGAGAGATGGTGAACTTGCGTTACGAATAGTTGTGTTGAAAGGGGCATTTTCAACAGGTTTGTCTTTCGTGTGTTACTGAAGGGTACGATCATGCAAGGACGCGTTATGGATGTATATATCAGATTATATTGACGTAGTGACATATGTCCATCAACTGTAATATAGCAGTTAATATCAAGACGTTGAGAATGTACTGTAACGAACCGTTGTAGCCCTGCAGAGTGTTACCTTACTGAGGACGGCCTTGACGTAGGTTGTAGCAACTCACTGTCGCTACAGTACTATACTCGTTGACAAGATTAGAAGGCACAGTTTAATTATTTTCTTATTGAATATGTTAGGTTTCAATTTTCAAATGAAACGTTTTTTAAGCTGAGAAATATCCCGCGATTTTTTTATTTTTTTCTCAGAACAAATAAATTTCCTTTAAAACTTCATTATAATAAGGAGAGTTTTATATGTTGAATACACATCTGGGGTTAAGATATGGTTTGGTTGTCTTTATGACCTTTAACTAAGCTAATAAATAAAGATTTTTTAAAGTATTGTCTGATCATATGCTTTGTATTTACAGGATGTGTATCGGTAACTGAGAGCAAAACTGTATTTTAACGACAGGTGTGTATTCAGTATATAAAATTTTCCTTATAATGAAGTTTTAAAGGAAATTCATTTTTTCTGAGAAAAATGTAAAAAATTGCAGACATTTTTCGACTCGAAGAATTTTTTATTTCAAAATTGAAACTTAGGATTATTCAAACTCTTCTGCACTTGAAATAGTCATGGAAAATATCTCATACTGCTCTCAGTTACCAATACATACCCAGTAAATACAATGATCAGATAATAATTTAAAATTACTCATTACAGTTGGAGAAAATATTTTTCTGAATATCAAAGTTTTCTTTTCTTTTTCTTTAAAAACATGGGATAGTTTTACGAGTACCTGGGGTACGTATTGTTACACACACACACACACAAACACACACATGCACACACACACACACACAGACACACACACACGCACACGCACACACACACACACACACACACACACACACACACACACACACACACACACACACACACGCGCAGAAACACACACACGCAGAAACACAGCATTGTTACCCTTTAGTCACACATGGACCCGTCTCGGTTCGAATTCTATGCCCTGCAGTTCGCTCACACCCGACCCAGATCTTTATCCTTACCTTGGGATGGCTGATTAATGGTTAACTGACTTAGGCTGGTGTGTGTGTGTGTGTGTGTGTGTGTGTGTGTGTGTGTGTGTGTGTCTGTGTGTGTGTATGTGTGTGTGTGTGTGTGTCTGTGTCTGTGTGTGTGTGTGTACAGTTAAGAGTAAAGACACGGTACATATGTGGGTTACGAAGTGGGGCGACATGAATGCACAGTTCTGCTCCGTAACCACTTGCACATGGTGACATACACTGGAAAATGGAGTTCAGTGGCTAAGAGTCAAGCGATTGTGGTGGAAGGTTCTATGAAATCTGTAATGAAGGAGGAAGATCATGGATTCAATATAAGGTAATAAAAAGTATAGGAACTTCGTAATGTGCTGTGATGAAGATACAGGCAGAACTCCAGTCAATCAACATGTATAAGGTAAGAGAGAACAAGGAACGAGTGTAGCTGGATTGGACGGGAGGAACAGAGAAACTATGAAACGAATAATGTGAACAAAACAAACTGTTATTAGATTAGAAGAAAAATTGATGTTCAGCGGTGCTCTGACAAACTGGTAAATGACCAACACAAAACAAGATGATATCAGACATAATAGCTACATAATCTGACCTCCAACTGTCTCAGCTGACCACACTCTCGTAAAAGTGTCTTTGATAACCGCAATTCCTCCTCGATCCGTCCCTTCTAACTGTAGACATTGGTGCTTTGATAGCGTCGAGTAGGCTAACTTGCGAAATTTCTTTTTGGTCTTCCCTTGGAAAGATTACTACCTCCCCTCTGGTGGTGCCCCCTGGTCTTGCTGAAGGTGTAGCGAAGGTAATTGTTGCGGAAACTGAGGCATATATCCTCATCCTCGAAGACCACCTCTTCCTCTAGTCCATGGTTCGCCCATTCCTGTTCTGGCGCCATTTGAGCAAGAACTTGCCATGTCGAGCCTGGAGGGGAAAAAAAAAAAGAAAAAGAAACCTCTCCCTCGTCCGACTCGCTTTCTGGTTTCACCTCTGCTCGAAATCACTGAGAAGCATTCCATTACCTGAAGGAAGTGTAACAACCTCTCCTCGTCATCCACTGGCCTTTAACCACAAGTATCTCTAACAATATCAGTCGTACTACCTTTCCTTCGCTTCTCCGTTCTTACGTTACTACAGCCGTCTCTCCCATTGACAGAGCAACTCTCTTCGGTTCGCTTGTCTCTACCTCCACTTTGGAGGACTTTAGAACTCAGTGTCCACCATGGAGGACTATATAAGTTTTCCTCACCCCATGATGCTCCGCTTAATCTCATGCTCTTCTCTGTGCTGTCTTTCTCTACAGTATAGAAATCACTTCTCTCTTTGGACATAAACAAGACTTATGGACCAGATAGCGTCCATCCTCGTGCTGTAAAGGAGTGTTCTACTGAATTTGCGCTTGTGCTTACTCGTCTGCTCTACCTTCGTTTAAAGATAACTATTCCTTTTTCATGGAAACATTCATTGATACAGCCTGTCCCAAATAAGTATGACCATCCTAACATCTCCAGCCATCGTCCAGTTACTCTGACCTCTACTGCTTCCAGAGTTGATGGTATATCTCCTCAACTCCCATTGCCTTAAACATCTACCACACACTTTTCACAAATGACACATCACCGTATTGACAACTGTTGCTGTATGGTGAGGACAGCAATGTCTCTGAAGAATTTGACCCATACGTGAAGAGAAATTGGGAGTCTTGTAGCACAGCCAGGTACTAGCAACTGCATAGTCAGTCCTGTTCGACGTGTCCATCCATCCTCCTCTAGCTGAACCAGATGGCGCGCGTGTGTGTGTGTGTGTGTGTGTGTGTGTGTGTGTGTGGCGATGAGGCAGGGGAGACTGCACCACATCCTCTCCCCCCTCCCTGACCGCCACTCCGCCTCCCACCACACACAATGGCCGAGCAAACATGGTCTCCCACTGGTCATCTCAGCCGCAAAGGGAAGTTCAATATGGTCTTTGTTTCAACCCTTCGCGTGTCTTGTGATTGGGGACTCGGCTTAAGAGACGCTTAAAGGATTTGTTGCCCAGGGAATTGGCAGCTTTTCTCCCCAGATGGCCTGAGCTTATTACTGCTGAGGGAGGCCTTGTGTGTTCGTTTGATGCTCTCGTGTTTTGTCTCATTAGTGTTCCTGTAGTCCATAAGTTAAGGCTTCCGTATGTATCTGTCCCTTAGATCCATAGATATAATGCATTCGAATATAGGTCTAGACACAGAAATAAACTGTATGATGATCTGTTTAAGGCATCCTACTCTCCAGTATGGAAGGCCAAATCTGTTAGGCATCAAGGGATTTAACCCTGACATGCCCAACATGATGCCGGGAGCCAGGTCACCGTAACGCTAGTGTGGGTCAGGTCATGACCTCCTGTGGGTAGGAAATCCCATCCCCACAGACGCCTCCAAACTACCGCCGCTACTGTAGCGGAATTGCTCCTCTTTCCCTTGCCGTAAATACATGAGTTGGTAGTGGGAGGTGGTGACGAAATATGGTTGATCTGATGTTCAGGACAGTGGTCGTACCACCTCGGGGCTTATGGAAGTGACATTTGCTACCATGTACAGGTGATGGTCGTTGTGGTAAGGGTCGTTAATAAAGTGTAGATGGATGGTGATCGTTATGGTTGTTGTGGCACGTGGTCGTAAATGGAGGTGTGATGGTGGTTCGTGATTGTTTTTATGCCACATGGTCGTTAATGGAGGAGTGATGGTGGTTCGTGATGTTTGTTGTGGCACGTGTAGCGGTGGTGGTGGTGACTTGTGGTGATAGTGTCTGTGTTGGTTCTGGCACCGATTGTGGTGTGAATTTTCATCATCGTTCCTTCTGTACTACCAACCAAGTTGAGGGTTCGCTTCATTAAGAAATTATTTAGAATCCGTAGGTGATTTACCAGAGTAACACACACACACACACACACACACACACACACACACACACACACACGTGTGAGGATCGTATGTGAGGTTTAGATGAGGTTCGTCAGTGGGTGGGGACCACAGGCCTCAGCTTGGACGTGCCTCAAGACATCACCAGGCCTTCCTTGGTTAATATCTGTATGACATGAATGATCCCTCAGCGACCCCCCCTTATCACCGACCACAACGTATCACCGACCCCCATGTATCACTGGACCGTCCTGTTAACACATGCTGGACGTAGGTAGGTAGACCCCGGCTATCCCCAGATATCCCTTGATACCCTCAGGTTAAATTCATTTTACATGAGTGACCTCTCGTTGACCCCCAGGTATCGTCAGATACCTTGATCACATGTTCCTGACTTGAGTGAAGAGGCTTCAGTGACCTTAGACATCACCAGATTTCCCTGGTTGCATCCACGTAGCCTTTGGTCAGGCCTCGCTGAGCTCAGACATTAACCAGATCTTTCTAGCTACATGAATTTGGCCCGTCCGATCCCTAGCTGACCTCCAGTTGATGGACAGCAGCCACGACCCGTCCCTGTTTCCAATCATACCTTAACCGTCTTGTTTCACTTGCAGATCAGGTCATGACAGTAGAGTAGGATGCAGATGGCTCTTACTGACCCATGCTATGTGCCTCGTGTTTACCACACACCCTCCACTTTCATCCAGCCATTATTAGGAACTTCCCAACGTGTTAGCTTAGGTGACCTCACTTGGTGGTTTGTTCACCTCATCTTCAACACTGTTTCATATCAGAGTTCAGACATTTCTATCCTGAATCTACGTTTTTATTTTGATCTAAATCTGTCGTTACGAGTTCCCTCTAAGGGGTGTCACTTGTGGCTGTCCTCCGTGATTTCTTAAATTACTTTTACCTCTGTGGTTGGCCGTTGGCGCTGCTGGCCATGACGTGTACTTGGGCCGCCCAGGATCGAGTCAGCATCGGTTCGAATCCTTGTCGTGGTAGCCGGTCCACAGTTATCCCAGGTTTTCATCCTTCCCCTGTGGGCTGGTCGATAAAATGGGCGGCCGACTTATGGCCTTGATTAGGGCATTCAGTCAATTACCAGAACAGTCTAAGGTAACGCAGAATAAAGCCTTACATTTCTTTAAACCTCTTGAAAATATTACTTCTATTCGAGGTGACTCATTTGGTCTCTTGTCATGTGTGTTTGCTTAACATCATCGTTCCTATTGACTGTTACATCAGACTCTATTTTTCTCGCATCTTTTAAAGATATCGGTAACTTCTGCCACCTTCACAGTATCTTCCTCTTCTCGGCACTAATGCACGGAGCCTACTGACGTAAGGCAGTAATTTTCCATCTCCAAACCTGATCTAAAAGCAGTGGCATTGTCAGGCGTCTTATTTCCATACATCAGGAGGAATGATTTTGAGTTTATTGTATCATCATCATCTCTCACTTTCAGTTTAATTTGTACCATGTTTATTTTTTCTTGATAGTTCATGTACGAGGTTCTCAGCCTGAGATTCTCTTGCATTCAATTTTTCGTTCATTTTTTCTTGGCCATGAGATTCACTCTCTTGTTTTCTAACTATTTAGGGTCGTTTTTTATGAATGTGATTTGTTTATGTGGCGTATTAAGTTCTGGATCTGCCTTAAAAAAAAAGATTTTCTGTTTGACAGTTTTCATACTTGCTGAGTGAATGCGTTGTTAACTTCATGAACACGACGGTGCGACCCTTGAGCACGACGGCAGGGCCCTTAGGGACGATGGCTTGATGCTTTCTCTCAACCGTTTTGATCCTAGTCCTAAGGATCCTACCGTCGCACAATAGGGTCTTACCGTCGTGTTCAAAGGTCTTGTCGTTGTGCTGAAGTGTCGTATCGTCGTGTTCTAACGTCCTGTCTTCGTGCTTAAGAGTCGTGCTGTCGTGCTGTAAAGTCTTGTCGTAATCTAGGGTCTTCGAACTGAAGGGATCAGTCTTCAATGCTATTCTAATGCAGAACTTTTATACACGGCATTCCCAGCACAGTTGATAACTCCGACTTATGCAGCTCCGGGGAAAACCATACCTTTACAGAAATGAAGGTTTCGTAAACTTCATAGTTTTAAGTTAGTCCAATTACATCTGGTTTTCCTGGAAGATGATATATACTTTTTTCTTTTACTTTAAAAAGCTGCGTACGTTTCCCAGTTTGTGTTGCGCTACCATATCTCGACATACCTTTCGACATACCTCCTGTGTCTGGATGTGGCGGGTAGTGAACTTCACGGGGGAGAGGGAGCCATCACCCGGGGAGATTATCTCCGGGGAGAGGGATTATCCTGAAAGACAGAAGGGCGGAAACCTTAAAATCATTAGTGGCTCTGTGTTTGCCACAGAGTTTGCAAAATGATCAACATTAATCCCATACCCGTTGATGCTGTGGCTAAACACGTGATGGTCTGTTGAGTCTCATGTGCCCTGAGGAAGCCTGAATACACACACACACACACACACACACACACACACACACACACACACACACACACACACACACACACACACACACAAGGTACTCGCTCCCAGACACACAGTTCGAGCCTCTAGATCTGTCGTGTGGTCAGCATTCTTCTCTCCTGATCCTCAGAACAAAAGCTTTCCAAACACTCCCACTGGGGCCTCCGGAGGTCACAAAGACTGATTAAACAAGGTCATCCCGGGGCATTACAGGTAATAATGGGAAATTAAACACTGTTGGCCACCGAGACCCCAAGTGTGGCTTAGCGCCTCCGGCTCATTAGTTAGCGCCTCTCGCTCGCGCGGCCCTGTAATTAACGAATGGAAGGATGTCCCAGAGAGGCTAAATGTAGCACATTTTCGGGTCAGACGGCGTAGCTGACCTCGCCAGACCCCGTGATTATCACAGGAATCTCAAGTGGACTTATTTTTCTCCTCTGGGGAGTGTAATTACTGAACTCGTTTCCAGAAGTGTTGACCAGGTGACGACCGGCTGGCCCGCCGTCCGTCACCTCCGCTGGAATAAAATATATAAACAACCTAAAGGTGGGAATGCCAGTGTGTTTGAGGTACTGCGTGATTCACGCTTCTTGGGGAACTTTGTAGGGAAACTTTATGATGGAGGATGTGTTGAAAAGGGAATTGTATTTATATTACAAATCTTTAGATATTTTTTAACTCCAAACTCACACACGTTTCTTTAAGGTACATAGCTTAATTCGAAAATGTTTTGAGGGTTGATACCTTTCATGATAATAGTAATTAATATGCATCCTCAAAGGTGTCTATTCTACAGAAGTGTATTGATAAAGAGAGTGTGTAAGACGCAGGACAAACGGGAACATTATCATACAGTCCTGGGTGAACCAGGGCCTAGGTTGTTGTCTGTGATATATGTTAGTGTCTGACGGAACCAGGAGGGAGGGTCATGAAGTCTTTGACGCTGTCTTTACATCAGTTTTATTAACTAAACCTGGCAGCGATGATAATGATGCGTGGATTGCAAGCTTGCTGCTGATACCTTCATCTACATTTTCCCGTGGACTTGTAGCAAGTTTTTATACATGCAAACATACAATACACACACACACACACACTCACACATATAGATAGATAGATAGATAGATAGATAGATAGATATCTGGTAGTGGATTTGGCAGCAGATGGAACCATGGAAGCGGAAGTGGCGGGGGAGGGGGCGAAGGTTCTGTGAGCGTGGAACAATGTGTGGAAGTCGAGAACGTTATCTCGGAAAGCAAAAATGGGTATGTTTGAAGGAATAGTGGTTCCAACAATGTTATATGGTTGCGAGGCATGGGCTAAAGATAGGGTTCTGCGGAGGAGGGTGGATGTGTTGGAAACGAGATGTTTGAGGACGATATGTGGAAAGGTGGTTTGATCGAGTAAGTAATGAAAGGGTAAGGGAGATGTGTGTTAATAACAAGAGTGTGGTTGAGAGAGCAGAAGAGGGTGTATTGAAATTTTTTGGTCACATGAAGAGAATGAGTGAGAAAAGATTGACAAAGAGGATATGTGTGTCAGAGGTGGAGGGAACGAGGAGAAGTGGGAGACCAAATTGGAGGTGGAAGAATGGAGTGAAAAAGATTTTGAGCGATCGGGGCCTGACATGCAGGAGGGTGAAAGGCGTGCTAGGAGTAGAGTGAATTGGAACGATGTGTTATACCGGGGTCGACGTGCTGTCACATAAAAGGCTCAACAATCATCCTTTATCAGAATTCCACTTACTGTTGAGATGCCGTAGATCGATAGTGAAAACATATTTGTGCTGGTTCATCTACGAACATTCATCAGACTTCGAAAAGTTACCCTTGACAGTAAAAAGACAATGTTCCAGGAAAGGAGGGCGATCGGCTGAAGTTCAGAAGTATATTATAACATCCTCTAATTCTTCATCGGTGATTAATCCTTTCAAGACGATGGTACGAGCCTTGAACACAGCTCTACGACCCTTGGATATCATGACCTGACCTTTGACCAGGCTCAAAAGGACCAGGTCAAACTATTGTTCTGTCCGTCTGTCTGTGGATGATAACCTTTCGTGTATGTTCATAAATTCAGGCTGTTTGTCTGTTGTATTTAAGGCATCAGTTAAGTGTATGTGTAGGTGGCTGACCCCACTGGAAACTGTTTGGACAATGTACAGTAGGGAGGCTCCCACCCAGCCGGTCACTCAGCCAGGCAGGGACGGTGGTGTGGTGTGTTTATGGTGTGGCGCGCGACCTTCCTAACAACCCTGGACAACATCTGCTCGCTCTCCCACCACACCACACCAGTGTGCCCTCCCTCGGATGCTGTCAGATCCCATGTCTTTCCCCCGCTTCTTTTCCTTATTGATACTCCTCCGCACGAAGTAACCCTTGAGAACGGTCGCGCGACGCTTCAGCATGACGGCACGACCCTTTATTATGGCGGTGCGACCCTTGAAAACGGTGGTACGATCCTTGAGCACGACGATATGACCCTTGGATACGATGACGTGAGCTTTTGATTTACCCTTAAGGCTCATGTCAAAAGCCAGGCTCAAGGATCGTGTCGTTGTGCTCAAGGATCGTGTCGTCGTGCTCAAGGATCGTGTCGTTGTGCTCAAGGATCGTGTCGTCGTGCTCAAGGATCATGTTATCATGCTCAAGGGACTGATTGATGAGACTTATTTGTGTGTAGGAGGGAAAGATGTGAGGCTACGTGGCAAAAGCACAGTACTCGACGTGAGGGACATATCAGGTTCCAATGGGTGAACATACAAAATGTGTCTGCGTTTATCTGGTGGTTCCACACACACACACACACACACACACACACACACACACACACACACACACACACACACACATACACACACACACACACACTGGCTCAACCTACCTAGCTACTAATGGCTCAGCCTAGGTCTCTGGTGAGATGTGTCAAGACGATCTAATTATTCATATTCCTATCTACTTTTATATTTACACTTCTGCTGGGTATTGCAGCCCTGTACACACACAGTCTGTGTAGGTGTCATGCTCATTCTGCGCAAAAAGCTGTGTAATATCTGACAGTCATATAGTATTTATCGATTAGTTTTCACTTTGGTCACTACAGTCCATGGAAGCTCTCATGTAAAGTGAATCCCAAAGGCCTAAGGAGATCCCAGGAGTGTCTCACACGACTCGGCCGTCCCAAGAAATGTGTTTTGATGAGAAGGGTTCGAGTTCAAGGGAGGCTGAAGAGGATAACCCTAACCAAGTCTAAATGGGACCCTTGGCGATGTGCTGTCCAAAGGAAGCCAGGGTTAGACCTGTGAAAACCCATGTAAACAAAAGAAGTGTGAGAATTATCTATATCTAAAACCTTCAAGTTTTGATATGAATGATACGTGTAGCAATCCAAGGCTTTATAATGGTGTTCTTAAGGAGTCTTATGCTTGAAAATGAGGGTGGAATGCGGAAACAAGAGAACAACGACAACAACGGTGCTTTACTGAGCAATGTACGAAGGTGATGTTGCTCAGGAGGAAGGAGCTACAGGAGGCACAAGAACGTGGCAAGATGGAGAGGTCTAGTGAGGTAGGGTGAGATGCAGGAGGCAGGCTTGGCAGGAATCCAGCGGTGCTTGTGAAGGTGCAGGAGGTGATTCAGGAGCCTTTAGGAGAAGTGAGTGGCTGCCGAGTCTTCGTGGATCTTCTGTAGGAGGGAGACGTGGCGCGTGCTGTGGTCCTGAGTGAGTGAGTAACAACTGTCGTTTGTGCTTGGGTAGCAGGAGTGCCGCGGACGTGACCGTAGGTCCTGTAGTTTTAGCGGCTTCTCGAGCCGGCCGGCGGAGGCGAAGTCTCGTGTGAGTCTTGCCGAAGGGGGGCCATGGGAGATGAGGCAAGGCAAAGCCATGCCATGAGGAAGATGGAAAATCAAGAGTCACATGGTAGACTTGTACTGACGAAGGAGGCGCCCCTGTGTGCTGCTTAAGTCAAGAGTAACATGGTCAAGATCTGTCAGTATGGTAGAAACTTCTGGAACGATCCAGTAATCCCACAGATTGCTCGGGTTATCTTTAGATTCAGGTTAGAAATGAGCGACAGCAAAATATGTTAATCTGGCAAAATTTAACTAATGATTTTTCCATATTTTGACCAAATTAGAAGACATAAGTTTAGCAATCCTCAACAGTTTACCACTTGCAGGAGCAGGAAGTTTGGAGTTTATGTCAGTGACAGTCCACGATGCTGCGGCAAAAGCTAGCAAGACGTCCCCTAAAACGCAACTTTGAGTCACAAGGGAAACGCTCAAAGAAGAATATGGACATCAGGCAGACACCTTATCACCTCATCCTTAAGTGCCAGTAAGATGAATTAAGAATCATCATTGTTGTCAAACTTGACATTGTTTCAAGGCTGGAAGGATCAGATGCATAGACTAGTTGTCATGGTGTAGCAGGACCCTCAACAAGACCTTCAGAGCTTCATATGATCCTGCATCATGACCACGGTCACAGAGTCCTCTTGAACGGACGACCTCGTGTGTGTGTGTGTGTGTGTGTGTGTGTGTGTGTGTGTGTGTGTGGGTGATGGTTACCGGGGCTCATGACTGGATAGTTCCAGTCAGTGACATTACCATGTTGCAGCACTGAGCTCCACGGCTGTGGGATGTCCTCCTCCCTCCCGGTACTCTCCACCTACAGGTTCACTTTGGGGTGGGTCCGTGGGTGCGCGTGGTCGCCCCGTGAGTCACTGATAAGACGCGACGACCCGGCACTCTTTTCGCCATTTGCTGAGACGATAACGTATCTCCTGCGGTGTCGTCTTTGTCTAATGCCGACACGCGAGGCCGCCGTCGCAACCCCTTGTCTTGGGTGTGTGTATATGTGTGTCATGCCCTGGTTGGGTCATGACTCTACTGTGTTATAACAGTGGTATGATGATGTGTTGTTGTGACGGTATAAGATCATAATGCTGCACTGTACAGTGACGCAGCTGTTGTGTTCCTGTTGAGTTATGACACTGTGTTGTGTTTGTCTTGTGCAATGGCTATATGCTATCATTATTGTTATTATTATTATTATTATTATTATTATTATTATTATTATTATTATTACTATTATTATTATTATTATTATTATTGTTGTTGTTGTTGTTGTTGTTGTTACTGTTATATTATTATTATTATTATTGTTATTACTATTATTATGTTTCCAATGATAATGATAATAATATTAAAACAATAATGATAATGGTTATTATTACTAGTAGGTGTAGTGATAATAGTAGCACAAGTAGTGGTGTACACCCAAGGACCTTCCACAGATGCGAGGTTGCGCTGCAGGCAATGGGAAAGAAATTATTTACTTCTTTTGAGCGAGGTCATCGACGGGCTACGATCTGTTCTGTTTACTGACGATGATACAATCTTGCCGAGGATGACTTGTCACTTGCAGTGTACCACTTGCATGATTTCATGCCCTTAAACATTCTCCGTTGTCATACATTTCTTTTACTAATACATTGGGTCTGCAATAATGGCTGTACTGTCAGTCAGTTTATCCCCCTTCATCCTATATCCTTTAACTTAAGCAGGGCTTAGTAAGATTTTGTATTCCCTTATCAACAAGTTTCCCCAGGAATTTCATGTTATGGCCTTTGGTATTGTGACCCTGCATCTTTCCAAGATGTGTGAGCTCTCTGCATCATCAAGTTGGACAATCACATGTTTACCAAATGGCGTCCTAGCTTCGTCTCTTCGATGTATGTCAACTGACTGTATTTCTCTCTTGTGTCTCCTCTGATGATGTGATTATTACACGAAAGTGCACTTGGAAATTTTCGTGTTTCATTTTCCCCGTTGACTCATAGGAGTATATATATATATATATATATATATATATATATATATATATATATATATATATATATATATATATATATATATATATATATGTATATATATTCACACACACGTATTCGCCGTTCCCCACGTTAGCGAGGTAACGTAAGGCACAGACGACTGAAGCCTTTGAGGGGAAAATCCTCACTTGGCCCCTTCCCCTGTTCCTTCTTTTGGAATAGTGAAACTGGGAGGAGGGATTTCCATCCCCCCACCTCTCGCTCCCTCCCTTTTTAGTCACCTTCTAGATAGCTTAGATTAAGGCATTCAGTCCCCCGTGCTGTCTCAGCTGACGTGAAGTTAGATATGCTGATCCGGAAAGCAGTTTGAGCCACACCAAAATAAGGAGAATCGAGTCGTTTATAAGCGAATTTATGTTCCTTTAGAGTACATGAGGATCCCCTTCCTGTGACAGCAGGAACTCAAGCAAGATGAAGGTCCACGAAGAGGATGACGAACCTACTAGCTATAACATCTACCTGCTTACACTTAGTACTGTGTAGTGCAGAGCCAAGACAACGCTACACCAACTGCTGGCTGATATGGGGCTTTACCGAGTCAATAGGTGTGTGTGTGTGTGTGTGTGTGTGTGTGTGTGTGTGTGTGTGTGTGTGTGTGTAGAGAAACCTACACCACGCCCGCGCCGCAGAGGCTTTGCAGATGGGCGTGTGGGCGCGGCCACGAGTACACACGCCTTGTGGACTTGGCCAGGCGGAGGCGTATTAGGCAAGGCAGAGCGGAAGTCAGCACCTTGTAGGGAGAGGCGGGGCTGAGGCCCTTCATCAGCCAGGCCCCTGCGACAAGTGCAGTGTCATGCCCGAGGAGAGAGAGAGAGAGAGAGAGAGAGAGAGAGAGAGAGAGAGAGAGAGAGAGAGAGTACTAAGTTTCAGTCATTGGCGTGGGTACCAGTAAAATGTCAGTCAACTTCTGCTACTCGTTCTTTCAAGTCTGGTCCCGCCTGCCTCTCTGTGCTGTAAAGCCCCACAATGTAGTGCACCGGTGGATGAATCCATTTGAACGACCTAATCGAGGTGCACTAACGATCAGCTCGATCCTCTGCTTCCTTGAATATGTGCATGAGCGACGACACACACACACACACACACACACACACACACACACACACACACACACACTGACCTCCGTGGTGTAGCGGTTAATGTCGCTGACCGTCACGCATGCACGGCCCGCCTGGGCTCAAACCCTCGTACGCTGGAACCTTGATTTCGGCAGCCGGTCCACAGTCCGACCAGCTGTTCATCCTCCTTTAAGGCTAGCATAAGCCATTGTGTGTGTGTGTGTGTGTGTGTGTGTGTTTGTGTGTGTGTGTGTATGTGTGTGTGAATATATACATAGGGGTAAAGACACAGTACATAGGTACAACGTTAAGTGATCACAGTCTTGCCAAGACCTGCCCAAACAGTGTGTGGACACCACCGCCTGGGTCAGTGCTCCAGGGACTGCTGTAGCTGTCTAGCACAGACGGCCTCACCTCTCGTTACCTGATGGCATCCAGCAGCTCCACGATGTCATCAGCTCTGATGATACACGATCATCTCAGTGGTAGCCTGACTCCCTATCAAGGACGCAGTGTCTCTCTCTCTCTCTCTCTCTCTCTCTCTCTCTCTCTCTCTCTCTCTCTCTCTCTCTCTCTCTCTCTCTCTCTCTCTCTCTCTCTCAAGAGAATCTTACCCCAAACATCAAAGCTTCTGTGGATGTCGCGCTTCTCTTCAGATAGTCGTTCTATTTCTCTCTCCACCTAACTCTCCCGACGCAGGGTCTTATGGTCAGCCTCCTCCATGAAGTCAATTTTAGTGACGGTCTCGAGGTCTTGTCGAACAACGCCGGCGAGGCAGGGCCCCGGGGTTTTTCACTCACGTTGAACCTTTCACCTGTCATGGCCACAGTGTGAGAGACGTAGAGACTCTGGTTGTAGATTCAAAGATAACAGACGCTGGGAAAATCGTCCACCTTCACAGCTTCATCGTCCAGTGCCTCACATCTGGTCATCCTTTTTCGATCCAGCAGGTCGAATGGATCCTTCGTTTCCTCTTAGTCTACTTAATCTTTGTTTATCCTTTAGTTTGGTATCTTATCTACTCCTTCATTCAATTCTCATCTTTGGTCCTTAGCAAAACCCACCTCCTTCTCGGGGACCATCTTTCCCGCGGAATTCCCGCAACAAGGAGGGTCCCTAAGCTCGCACCCTGCATGGTTGAGTGTCGCACAGTTATAGAAAAAAAAGTATCTTTTCCTTAATTAAGTTTCTGAGGATCTTTCTCCTGCCCTTACGGTGCATGAGTACTTGTGTCCATCACTCTCCACACTCTCCTCTAAGTCAGTGATACGTTTATCGCTGAGCCAGAGTACTTACATGCGGCATAAATAAGCTATGAAAAAAAAAAGTCTTTCACGTTCTCAAATGTCCGCATATCACCTCGAAAAGTTTAAGTCTTGACTTCGAAATCCTGAAGATTATTTATCTAAGGTTCCCCGACAAAGCAGGAGAGTTCCCTTGGGTACATAGTTGTCTGGTCCCCTGGTGCTGTGTGTGGACACTACCCCTGCAGGATGCCAGACCCTTCCACTCCTCAGATTATAGGGGGTTCACATGGACCCGTAATTAATGTTTTGACTCCCGTCTGTAGCAGACTAATGCGGTGTCCGATCAGCCATGCGATACCTTGGCGTCTAAAGGACCAACCCTGTTGAGGACATTCCTTCCTGACGGGCTGTGCTGGCGGATCTCGGTCGCTGTGGTGACGGCGGCTTGACAGCACTTGGTCACCAAGAGGTCCCCAGCAGGAGCACTTCAGTGACCAGATCCTCCTCGCGATACACCTGGTGGGAGAGAGGTATGGGCTCGCCACGGGTGGCCGGCGGTCATGTGTCGTACAAGAGCTTGGTTACTGGTGGATTTGTACGGTGAAGACGAGCCTCTAGATAGATAGATGGATAGATAGATAGATAGATTGAAACAAAGATGAATATAGATAATTTGGGGAGCGGACGTAGTAGTGAATTAGCATCTAGAGAAAATGTCAAAACTTGATTGTGCTCAGAAACGGTTGTGGCACGAAAGCCAGCCATTACGGTAGTCTTGTGCTTACAGGACATCAGAGTGTTAATGAAAAAAATCATCTGTACTTTTGTAAGTGTAAAAAGATAACAGGAGAAAAAAAGTTGATTGAATAGGAAATGAAGCAATTGTGTGGATGGTGTTTTGATTACTTGCCTCACCTGGTGTATACCTGATGAAGTCTTCAGGGGCCATTTGTAAGCAATTAACAGCTGATTGATTCGTGAAACGTGAACAGAGCGTGAATAGCGCAGCAACTGGGATTATTGTAAATACAAATGATAAATGATCGATGAACGCAAGAAAAATCTCAGTTACCACGGGGAAATCAAGGGTAATGTTATCGTCTCTCTCGATTAATCCACAGGTTAATGAGGCCAATCGATGACACTAAAAGCAGGATGAAGGAAGTAAGCAGATACGATCTCTTCTTGTACCTACAGAAAGCAGTGATACCAAACATGCTTACCGAAAATATGTAGAAATGGGAAATTGTGTGAGATATTAATGGTTTTAAGGATTAAAGTTTGTCTAGCTGATTAATTCTTATCACTGTAACAAGGAAAGTTGTACATCTGACGACAATTGTAGATTAAGACGTCCAAAAGTTTATCTCAAAATACACATGGGAGTAGCAATAGAACGATTAATCTAAGCCGTTTTTCAGATGGATATGCTCATAGAAACGGCATGGAACTTAACATATAATCGAAATATGTAAAACAATTCCGAGAATATATTAAGGTCTATGAAAAAAAATAGACACGGTCTTGAAAGAATGAAAACGAGAGCTTCGAAGGTAGATCTAAAAATCCATGGACAGTATCAAGAATGAATGTACGAAACTCAATAACTGAGCAATCCAGGCTGAGAACTGATTATCGTCAATAAGATTATACAAGTGAAAATTGTATAATACTTACGAGTCTGATGGAAACTTAGTTGAATGAGAGAATGATGAATGATGCAGGCTTTGAATGTTATGAGACCTTCCAGGAAGACAGGTGAAAAACTGTACCAGGTGTTGCAGCCATCTATGTAAACAGTCAGAAGGAAATCAGTTGAGGAAAGTAAGCCATCGAAATGAGAACTGATAGCGGGAATCATACCAGTCATCCAAATGTTCTTAACATACTGAGACCCAGACCACTGATAACAATTAAGGAAAAGTTTATAAAATGATAAATGAAATAGAAATGTTTTGGGGAAGTAGAGATAAACCTGATAACTCAGTAATTTGATGAGGTGACTTCACTTTCTTGAATATACTAAAGAGGAACAACTCAATACTGAAGAATTCAAAGAGCGACAGACCACTGGGACCTTACGAGGCTGTACGTGATAATAATGGAAGAGAACAGACCTTCGTGGATTAGTGTGGTAAGAGAAGAAAGGGATACCGATATTACAACGCACGGATGCATGGCATATGTCTTACAACCGAACAAATGCATCAGGCATACGGAAAGGGAATAGCTGAAAACCATTACGAATGTATGAGAAAGTCAACCAGATTCAAGTCTCCAAACCATCAAGAAACAGTAACACGATCGACCTGCTTTTAACACAAGATATCACACAAGGAGACAAGCCCGTGGAGGCGGGGAGAGGCGAACAATAACGGAAGACAAAGTGATCAGATCATGACACCCAGAGGAGTAACCACAAACCACGAGAGATTAGATAAAGACCCAGTATGACACGGCCGAACAGGAAACAGGAACGAACTGCACAGCAAAACAGAGTGGAGTGTCATGAAGAGATTTTGTTTTAGTATCACATTGTACGTTATACTTGAGTCACTCACTGTCTCGTTATACTTGAGTCACTCACTGTCTCGTTATACTTGAGTCACTCACTGTCTCGTTGTAATTGAGTCACTCACGGTTTCGTTATACTTGAGTCACTCACTGTCTCGTTATACTTGAGTCACTCACTGTCTCGTTGTACTTGAGTCACTCACGGTCTCGTTATACTTGAGTCACTCACTGTCTTGTTATACTTGAGTCACTCAATGTCTCGTTTTTGACGTGAGGTTCGTCTATGGATTCCTGTGTTCTGCCATTGCATTCTGCTATATTTTCTACGTTTACTGATGTCTCTCATAGGGTTCTTATTCGTGTATAGAATTGCGTACTTACTCCATCTATGGTTTTGCTTTATTATAGTTTGCCTCATGAGTGCCGCGAGTGAAAAGCCACCTCTGGCGAGGCTGCATCGTCGTCTGCTTACGAAAGAGACTACAGTCTCGTCGAAGTAATCCTCACCTCAAAAGAGTCCATCATTTCCCAGTTACTAAAAGAAGCTCAGCCTTGGAGCTGCAGGAGATCCTGGAAAAGGGGTCCTGTATATAAAACCAGGACCCTTTCCAAGAAAGGGTCTCTGAGGCAGTTAGAAATAGAAACATAATTAAGAGTGCTGGTATTGCTCAGGACATCTTACCAAAGGTTCCTGCGGCCCAAAACTGCCCTGCGTCTAGCAGGGAAAATGGACTCTTTTCGAGTGAGAAAAGCTCTTTGACAAGACTGTTATATATATAAATATATATATATATATATATATATATATATATATATATATATATATATATATATATATATATTATGTAGTCACCCTTTCGCTCATATATTCATCGGTCTGCTGTGTCTTCGAGGATGGGCAAACTACAACTCCAGTCTTTGGCAACCCTTCCATTCTGGCCAATCCATTTCTACCTCGCCCTCATTGTTGTAGTAATCTCCCCCCGATCCGGTCATCATGCCCTGACCCCACGTGACCTATTGTAGTACAGGCGACCTCTCCGCTCCGTCACTGATCGTTTTTCACTGATATACGTTGTCGTTTTCGTCCATTAAATGTGATCTAGCAGACGATAACACTCTTGAGGTCCCGCCGACCATGAAGTGTTGTGACGCATGGTACAACCAGGGGGAATGGGTGGGAGTGTGGCTTTGCGCCAGACCTTAGGGGTTGAGGGCTCCAAGGAGAGCCGACCTTTCGTGGGAAACGGGATCAGGTTAGGTGAAACAATACCGGTGCGTGACCTGTTCTGATCACTGCCGAAGTCAAGTGACACGAACCAGATAAGGTCAAGTCGGACGCTGGTTCACTGACCTGATAGCTGGCGGGGCTTTGAGGTTTTTTGTCCAGGATTGTGAAATGTTCGGTCAGGTTACTTTAGCGTAAGATTGAAGAAAAAATAATATGAAATACGAGAAATGAGATAAAACCAAGTAATAATTACAGAACGTCGGATCTCATGTACCAAGTAAGGCAAGGTATTATTTACATCTCCGTAGCTGAAGGAAAAATTTACATATTGAAATATCCGGATGTCTTTCTACTCCTACCACACTAGTCTGTGAGTTTCTGTGGTCTTCCACTGACAGCCTCGCTGGGACCCAGTGATCTGTTGCTGTTTGTCTTCACTTGTATTCCATTATGTCTGCTTCTCTACATTATTTCTCGAGCCTTTCTCACCTCATCGACGAAAGATAGTTTAGACCAAAGCGGCATCTTATTTACTCTTCAGTATGTTAGAGGGACGAATTGCACCTATCAGGTCTGTCCATAATCCCTTCCTACTCGTACACATGCCTTACATCCTCGATAAAAACTTTCCACTGCTTCTAGCAACTTGCCTCCCACACCATATACTCTTAATACCTTCCACAGAGCATCTCTATCAACTCTATCATATGCCATCTCCAGATCCATAAATGCGACATACAGATCCATTTGTTTTTCTAAGTATTTCTCACATACATTCTTCAAAGCAAACACCTGATCCACACATCCTCTACCACTTCTGAAACAACACTGCTCTTCCCCAATCTGATGCTGTGTACATGCCTTCATCCTCTCAATCAATACCCTCCCATATAATTTCCCAGGAATAGTTGCACGCACGACGTATACACAGGGATGTCCCTGAACGAGCCAGTTCGAGATGTGTCAGTAGCTGTCGTGTGTTTCCATGCACTGTGAACACGTTTGTCTGAATGTAAGAGAATGTGAGAGAAGCTCCGACAGAAAGAGGGTATTGTGAGGCACAGAAGGAGCCATGAGTGGTTCCTGAGACACCGGAGAAGCTAAGAGATAGTCCTGGGTTGCATGAGGAGCCAGGAGAGCGTAGCTGAGGTACAGCAGGAGCTGGGAGGTGGTCTTGGGCTACATGAGGAGCTAGGAGAGCTTAGCTGAGGCATAGCATGAGCCAGGAGGTAGTCCTGAGGAGGAGCCAAGGGGTTCAGTTCTCTCCTCTACCTCGACCTGTTTTGACCTGTCTTTACCCCGTCCCTTACACGTCTGTCTGCGACCTATTCCGCCTCGACCGTGACTTGTGACAGTTCAGTCCCTCGATCAGCTTGACCTGTGCCTCGTTATTGCTCCGTGCCTCACACTTTAGTCCCCCCCCCCCGCAATCTTCCTCGACGTGCGACCTGCCTTAACGAAAACGTGTCGTGCGTTGGTGACGAAGTCCACTTGCCATTCATCGGAGAGGAATCTGGCTCAAGTGGATAATGAGAGAGCGATTATCGCATCGGTCTGTTTCAAGCTGTGAGTGGCGGCGGCGAGGGCGACGCAGGCAAGGGGTGAGTCTTGAGACGGAGGAGGAGGGAGGAGGAGGAGGAGAAAGGGGCGGCGCGCCTTGGTTGATTACGGGCAGGTGTTCAAAGCTCGCCGAGCAAAGCGGGGGACTTGGGAGGCCGACTGGGGCCGTCGCGCGCGTCGCGTCGGTGGGAGCGAACGAGTCACCACCGCTTCACCTGTCTGCTGGGGCCTTATACCTGATCTGCTTTAAACATCCTTTGTATGTCTGTCAAAGGCAGCGTAAATCTCGTCCATCGCCAGCCTTGTATGTGAACGTTCTCTGGTACTCTCTATGTTCGCAACTTGTGTGTAAAGGTAACTCGGTCTTTGTATCATACCAGTGTCCTCAAAGCTGTTCCACACACCATCCCAAACGCTCAGGGACTGTCCCACACCCTCACGGCTGGGTTCCGAACAATACCATCATAAACGGCATGAAATATCCCAGGTTTCTGGAGGTCAGCGTACAACATATTCCCGCCTCGTAATTGCACACACCCTGCTGCCACTGACAAAAAGTACAGAGCCCACCTAAATACACCCGACCATTTTATGACTATAAATCGTTTATTTTCCGCCTTTTGACCTGAGTGTCTTTGTGTCCTAAATTAGCGTCGTGCGACCGCAGTAAAGCCCAGGTGACCCGTCCTGGCGTGTGTTCCCTGTCCAGGTCAAGACTGGGGAGTCAGTAATTGCTGTTGTCTTCCCATTCACAAGCAAGATCTCGATTAGGATAATGATATTTAGGTCGATGGTATCACTCTGTTGTGACTTTGGCTTAGCAGGGAGGCACCGTTAAGACGGCAAGAAGGGGGTTGTCGAAGTGAGGAGAGCAGGCAAGGTTGGGGTGGGGGGGACTGTCGGAGTTGTGACATGGGTGTGGAGGGTGAAGGAGTCCTGAAGTACGGAAGAAGTGGGGGAGAGACAGCCCACTAGAGGACGTAATTGCTGAGTCCTCAGAGCATGGGAATGTCTGAATGTAGCTCGGGGTCTTATGCAAGTCTCAGTCTAACAGGCTAGGACAGTTATTACCATGAGGGGCAAACGACGTATAGACATGCCAGAATTACTCTCCCTCAGCGTAGTGACAACCACATAGGATGAAGGAAAAGTAATGGATATGGGAAATGTACATTGGGTTCTGTATCGCTTAGGTGCTTTGCCTGAGAGAGCCTCAAGACCTCCCCACTCTCCTTGGACCTTTGACCCGTTATACCTGGCCGCTATCTGCTTTGTATTACACAGTCGCTGTGTCTCCCGGACTGCCAGTCTGCCCCAACCCAAGCAAACTTAAGAAGACATACCATACAATATCCCAAGCTTTCAATTTTATTCCAGCCTCAGGTACGTATACCATAGCTTCAGAATTTATTCCGGACGAACAAATTCTATTCCAGGCACTCGAACACTATCCACAACCCACAGACAGACTCCCAAGCCTTTAGGCTTCATCTCAGAGTTATAAACTCTGTATAACCCACAGACTAAATCACTTGAGACTTTATCTCAGAGCTGCATAATCTGTCATAAAAGCCAAGCATTTTTCCCATAGCCACAGACTGTTTCAAAAACCCACCGCTTTCTCCTGCGCCTTGAAGTATATACAATCGTAAATCCTGCAGCTCTCCATTATATGCCTTTGGAAGGTATGTAGAGGGTTACAATTGATCTTTGGATCCTCGTGCTTAGTTCGAAAGAATCAGGCATACCTGAAATTGCTGACATAGTCTTGTACCTACTCGTCATCTTGAATAATCAATAATCAAATAATCATTTATCCGATCATTTAATCTACCTTCTGCTTCATTAGTCAATAATAATAATAATGATAATAGTAATGATAATGATAATAATAATGATGATAATACTGATGCGTCACAAGTGACAGGTCATGCCAGCGACTTGTGGCATGTACCCACCGAAGGATTTAACTTCATTCCATTCATTCTAAACAAGTTTTGGGTTCCACTGATTGTCAGTACAGATCAGTACGTGATTCTGTTGTTCATTTCACTTTACCTGTGACTCACTTTCACTGTATTGATGCGTCGATAGCTCCATATACTAGCAGCAGTGGCCACTTGCTCTCACTGTATTCATACGTCAACAGCTGCATTAAACTAGTGGCACTGACTCACGTCCTCAACAGGTTACTCACTTTACGTCATCCTGTGACGTAAACTTGACATTTCAATAGCTCACAAAATCTGGGTTACGATACCTGTGTCTACTACGGGCGTTGTGTCAACTGATCCATTATTACACCTTTTCATGTCGTAATGAATGTCATGTAGACGTCTTCTTGACCTCTTCTTTTGGCTCTGTATTGGTCAACACATGACAGTTGTACCAGGTATGTGTTTTATAAAGTAAATTGGCTTTTTCCTGTACCACATTTACAGAATTGGCTTTCTCCTGTACCACATTTACAGAAATGGCTTTCTCCTGTACCACATTTACAGAATTGGCTTTCTCCTGTACCACATTTACAGAATTGGCTTTCTCCTGTACCACATTCACAGTAATGGATTTCTCCTGTACCACATTTACAGAATTGGCTTTCTCCTGTACCACATTTACAGAATTGGCTTTCTCCTGTACCACATTTACATTATTGGCTTTCTCCTGTACCACATTTACATAATTGGCTTTCTCCTGTACCACATTTACAGAATTGGCTTTCTCCTGTACCACATTTACATAATTGGCTTTCTCCTGTACCACATTTACAGAATTGGCTTTCTCCTGTACCACATTTACAGAATTGGCTTTCTCCTGTACCACATTCACAGTAATGGCTTTTTCCTGTACCACATTTACATAATTGGCTTTCTCCTGTACCACATTTACAGAATTGGCTTTCTCCTGTACCACATTTACAGTATTGGCTTTCTCCTGTACCACATTTACAGTATTGGCTTTCTCCTGTACCACATTTACAGAATTGGCTTTCTCCTGTACCACATTTACAGTATTGGCTTTCTCCTGTGCCACATTTACAGAATTGGCTTTCTCCTGTACCACAGTCACAGTAATGGCTTTCTCCTGTACCACATTCACAGAATTGGCTTTCTCCTGTACCACATTCACAGTATTGGCTTTCTCCTGTACCACATTTACATAATTGGCTTTCTCCTGTACCACATTTACAGAATTGGCTTTCTCCTGTACCACATTTACAGTATTGGCTTTCTCCTGTACCACATTTACAGAATTGGCTTTCTCCTGTACCACATTTACAGAATTGGCTTTCTCCTGTACCACATTTACAGTATTGGCTTTCTCCTGTACCACATTTACAGTATTGGCTTTCTCCTGTACCACATTTACAGAATTGGCTTTCTCCTGTACCACATTTACAGAATTGGCTTTCTCCTGTACCACATTCACAGTATTGGCTTTCTCCTGTACCACATTTACATAATTGGCTTTCTCCTGTACCACATTTATAGTAATGGCTTTCTCCTGTACCACAGTTACAGAATTGGCTTTCTCCTGTACCACATTTACATAATTGGCTTTCTCCTGTACCACATTTACAGTATTGGCTTTCTCCTGTACCACAGTTACAGAATTGGGTTTCTCCTGTACCACATTTACAGTATTGGCTTTCTCCTGTACCACAGTTACAGAATTGGCTTTCTCCTGTACCACAGTTACAGAATTGGCATTCTCCTGTACCACATTTACAGTATTGGCTTTCTCCTGTACCACATTTACAGTATTGGCTTTCTCCTGTACCACATTTACTGTGGTGTACATTGTATACATCGTCCCGAATTCTCTCCCTAGAGATCAAGGTGCTCCACTCACACACCATGCTGGTCGTCCAAGCTCATCATAGATTCTTAGTCCCACATGCCGTCCCGAATACGCATGTACTATCCCCATACACTAGCCCAAACATTCGGGGAATCCCACGACGCCGTCCCAAATGTCAAAACAGCTGCCCCCAGTACTATCCCAGTATCCCACATATTTTTTTCCCTCGAATCCGGTCACCTTGATTCTATCCCAGGCACTACTTGTGTCATCAGATTCCATCCTACGCACTATCACGTCCGCCCTGTTACTATCCCACACACCACCCCGGCACTTCGATACTATTGGAGGAGCTATCCCTCACACCGTAGCACTATCTCACAAGTACCACCCGCCTACCCCTTCTTGACAACCAGCAGTCATGCTGAAGTTTGCTGCCTGAAAGAGAGAGAGAGAGAGAGAGAGAGAGAGAGAGAGAGAGAGAGAGAGAGAGAGAGAGAGAGAGAGAGAGAGAGAGAGAGAGTTCTCTGCGGTGACCTGGGTTTACCCTAATGACCCACGAGACCTATTCATTGGGCGCCCCACGCGGGTCGACTAAGTTCAGCCAGTAATTACAGAGCAGTTCCCCTTCACAAGCGAGATCTCGATGAGGATAACACAACATTAGACTCATCTTGGTGTTCTGTTGTGACTATCACATTTCAGGTGGATGGTTGTTGGGAAGGAGGCAGTGCGGCGGAGTGAGGTGGAGGGCGAGGGGGACGGTCGTGGACGTGTAAGGGAAGGAGGGAACGTCCAAGTGACAGGTGAGTGGAGGGAGAGAAGGGACACTGCGGGACACAAGGGTCAGGTGCTCAGAGCAAACCCAACACCTGTTGTGGAAGACGAGTCACAAGACAGGTTGTTTATCCTCGTAGCTGCGCACACTGCTGGGAGGGGCGCCTCCCAGGCCTAGCAGGGGCGCCCCCCAGGCCTGGCAGGGGCGCCTCCCAGGCCTGGCAGGGGCGTCTCCCAGGCTTGGCAGGGGTGCAGTCTGCTGACGTGTTGTCTCTGTGCTCGGGGGTGAGGGTCTCCTATCCTCGGCTACAACACACACCAGCCACGCTTGGTAACCCTCGGCCGCCTGGCATCAGACGACTGCTCTCAGAAATCCGACTTCGCTTCGTAAGATTTCCAGACTTCACCTGACGTGAAGGATAGAAGACTGTCGTCTGGACTGCTGGACCCCCACACTCGCTCTCCATCATGGAATGTACTTGACTGGCGACAACCGTTGTTCTGGCGCTTGATTCACGATGTGGATCACCGTTATAACTTGAAGACTAGAAACTGAGGTACATTGAAGTACATACATTTCCGTCATTCCAAAATTCTCGTCATTATTACATTTTTGTCCTCGTCTCTTCGTGTACATGCGTGAACCTCATAGTCTGTTGGCTCTGACTGCAATTGGAAGCTTATATTCATAAAATCAATTCTTCCTCGTAGGGGAACATTGTTGCCAAATGTATTATCACACGAATGTAGCCACATATAGTGCTCCTGCCTCGCACAAACCCAGCTTTTCCTTCCATTCCCATTATCTTTTACGTTCCTTCTCATTTATGTCACAATTTACTCATATATTGCTTCATCGTAATTATTGTCCATTCTGCCGAAATTTACGATGTATACATGAGGTATAGTGAAGTGATGTGATGTATACATGAGGTATAGTGAAGTGATGTGATGTATACATGAGGTATAGTGAAGGTAATATGAGGTTGTTTTACATCTAGTGTATCTCTCAGGTTAACGAGATTCTCACCTTGATATCCCGAAATGCTAATGAGAATGACCCGCTCTGTTGACAGACTCCCCCACGCGACCTCTTTTGACCTCGCCAGCCACAGGTTAACCATTAACGACATGGCTAAGGTCACTCTCTCACAAGATCTGGCGGTGGATAACAGTGCTTAAGTGCCTCGTGTCTGTTTCACTCGATTTTCACCCCAGTTTCCCCGGTGGGAAGTGGACGCGTGAGCTGACCTCTCTTACACACACGGGCTGCCCAGGTCAACTCCAAAGTCAGCAAATATTTCCCACAACTTTTCTGATCAATAACAAAGGGTCGGAAGGCGCCAGTGTCTGGTGAACTGTGTCTTTGGCCGTGACAGTAAGTTTTTTTTTGCGGGGTGAGGGGTAATACGAGAAGAGAGAGAGAGAGAGAGAGAGAGAGAGAGAGAGAGAGAGAGAGAGAGAGAGAGAGAGGCTCTGGTTGCTTAGTTACGAATAAGTTCCATGAAAGTGTTTAGTAACCTACACCACCTGAAAAGTGTGTTACGGAAGACTGCGCTCTCTCTCTCTCTCTCTCTCTCTCTCTCTCTCTCTCTCTCTCTCTCTCTCTCTCTCTCTCTCTCTCTCTCTCTCTCTCTCTCTCTCTCCTTCCCTTGAGTACCGCATCATGATAACACGTGTGTGACCCCCCCCCAGCCACCAGCCTTGGCTGATCCTGAAGCGCGGCCACACCGGACGCTCAAAATCTCGCGTCACCTCACTCACCCGGCGACGCACGGGGTAATCCATACCTCCCCATGCATGGGACTAGATGAGATAAGCTCTTTCTATAGCCCATAAGCAAGCAAGCACCATCATGTACCTTAGTGTCACTGTCAAGATATGTAAGACAGGGTAATGCAAAGGAAAGAACGTATATGGCATACAGGTCAAGATGTAAGTAAGTTCCTCTCCGTTGTATGTCCTATGCTTGTAATGCATGGGTGAGTATCTCTCTCTCTCTCTCTCTCTCTCTCTCTCTCTCTCTCTCTCTCTCTCTCTCTCTCTCTCTCTCTCTCTCTCTCTCTCTCTCTCTCTCTCTCTCTCTCCTGCTGGTTTATTATAATCTTATGTTATTGCTCAGTGTTGGTTTGCTTGTCTGGTTAGGTTGGTATGCGAGCTCTTGTGTGTGTGTGTGTGTGTGGTTTTGAATGTCTTTGCACCTGTGTCTGTGTGTGTGTGTGTGTGTGCAAGTGAAGGGGTGTGTACACTCGATCACTTTCTCTTTATATTTACAATTATAGGAATACTTGTATCTTTATTAAAGCCTATAGAATCTTATCATTATGACTTTATGGTAAAGAGTAATGAATAAGACCTCATGACTTAGGAACAGGAGTCTTAATGTCGATATCCAGCAACACACTAGACAACACCAGTGAACCACCACAACACACTAGACAACACCAGTGAACCACCACAACACACGAGACAACACCAGTGAACCACCACAACACACGAGACAACACCAGTGAACCACCACAACACACGAGACAACACCAGTGAACCACCACAACACACGAAACAACACCAGTGAACCACCACAACACACGAGACAACACCAGTGAACCACCACAACACAACACACGAGACAACACCAGTGAACCACCGCACCATGACCCACTAGTCGACACGTGTGACCAGCATGAAGCGGCAGAACAAACACCTGTTGGATATGATCATCATTCGTCCAGCTGTCAAGATGTACCATCTGACCTAGTGTGAGGGTGGCTGCATTGCATTTGTGGCAACACTGCAATATATCAGTTGTAGCTGTTTTTGAGTCTGTTGTATCATCAGTTGTATCTGTTGTATCATCAGTTGTATCTATTGTTGAGTCTGTTGTATCATCATCAGTTTCTGCTCTCTGTATCAGTAGATCTCTATTATCTATTGTCATCTTATCTGTTATTATCTCTGTTATTATGCTGCTTCTGTTGTTGTATCTATTATTATCTTTGTTGTTGTTTCCGCTCTTGTCTCTGTTGTTGTATCTGCTAGTATCTCTGTTGTGTATCTGCTAGTACCTACGTTGTTGTATCTGCGGTTATCTGTGTTGTTGTATGTGCTGTTATCTGTGTTGTTGTATGTGCTAGTATCTGTGTTATTGTATCTGCTATTATCTACGTTGCTGTATCTGCTAGTATCTGTGTCATTGTTTCTGCTAGTATCTGTGTCGTTGTATCTGCTAGTATCTGTGTTGTTGTATCTGCTAGTATCTGTGTTGTTGTATCTGCTAGTATCTGTGTTGTTGTATCTGCTAGTATCT
Source organism: Panulirus ornatus (assembly GCF_036320965.1). Lineage (NCBI taxonomy): Eukaryota > Metazoa > Arthropoda > Malacostraca > Decapoda > Palinuridae > Panulirus > Panulirus ornatus. Next base: position 67,660,138 of record NC_092224.1, read on the forward strand.
GTGTTGTATCTGCTATTATCTACGTTGTTGTATCTGCTAGTATTTACGTTGTTGTTTCTGCTAGTATCTGTGTTGTTATATCTGCTGTTTCTGTTGTTGTATTTACTTTTATCTTTATTGCTGTATCTGCTATTATCATGTGGTGCATTTGTGTGTGTGTGTGTATGTGTGTGTGTGTGTGTGTGTGTGTGTGTGTGTGTGTGTGTGTGTGTGGTGTACATATTTCATAAATTTGATATATTTTTAATATTAATAAAGTGCTCCCATGGTGTGGGTAGTATACTTCTGGTATACTTGTGGTATAGCGAGCCTGTTGTACAGTATGCCCTTGTTGTACCTGTGATGAGGTACGCCAATGGTGTCACAAGGTCTGGTGTACCGGCAGTGTGGTGTACCTGTGTGTAACCGGGTGTACCGGCAGTCGTGTATCTTTAATGCATTCTTGTAGTCTGGTGTACCTGGCCTCCGGTGTACCTGCGATATATACTTGTAGTCTGGTGTACCTGGCCTCCGGTGTACCTGCGATACATACCTGTGGTCTGGTATACCTGCGATGTATACCTGTATCCGTGTGTACCTAGTTTTGGGTGTAGGTGTGGGTCACCTGTCGTGCCGCCGGGGGAGGGCGGGACATTCCTTGCTTATCAGTTGTCAATATTTACCTGCCATCATGGCCCGCTTTGATGCCGCCGCCCACGCCTGCCAGACGCACGACCAAACTCACCCACATCCGCAGCCCAACTTGTCGCACGGAGCGGCGATGATCTGGAAACGGTCATTTTGATATGTATTCCCCAAGTTTCACGAATTTGATAATGAACGTACGCATCCATCGCATTTTTGATTATTTAATCTTTATTCTATTCCTAAAAAAAAAGCAATCTTCCATATATAAGATTTAGTATACATGTTTTCATTATAGATTTGGATAATTTTGTTTTTCGTGAAATGATTATATAAACGACAGATGACACTGTGACATTTTTGCTATATAAAGATTATTGAGACTGAGAGAAGGACGGACTTTTCTATATAAAGGAGAGAAGTGAAAGCTTTACAGAGGTAGCTACAGTCACATCTGCCAAGACCTCTTATTAAATTAAAGTTATCTAACCAGGTTTATTATGTAGCCTTGCGGTAGCGAATATGAAATACACAAGTTTCTCTACTATCTTGAGACACAGTCTTTGTACAAGCAGTAGAACACCTCGAGAGAATTACGTTACCTTAGTTTGCAGCAGAGTAAAGTAATAGTAGTAATGATAGTTGTAATAATGATAATGATAGCAGTAGTAGTAGTGATGATAATAATACTAATAATGATAAAAGATAATAATAATGATAATAATGATAATGAGATAATAATAATAACAATAATAATGATGATAACAATGATAGTAATAATGATAGTATTAACGATGATGATAATAATTGATATAGGAAGAAATCTATGCCAAATGATTTTTATCACAGAATCTTTCAATGAACCCAGTAGATTTTTTTTTCAATATTTCACTTGAACACGGTCTTGGTTTCTGGACCGGGAACAACACATCAGTGACATCTACTTTCTATCACACAGAAGTGGTACAATTCTTGTCCGTTAATTATATGCATGCACGCGCGTTCACGTGGGTCTCGGTGGCTTGACATCCACCCACCAAGACGAGGTAGGGACCATGTAACCTTGAAAAGGTGTGACGCCTTCACCTAGCTATGTGTCTTCTGGGGTCTGAGAAGGAGGGAGGATCGGAACCTCTTTGGCTGTTTGGTTATGTTTCTTATTCTTGTACATCTCCCACTCACTTGCATTCCTTCCCTTAAGTAACGTGTATACACCTCTCTTTCTCTTTCCCTAGAAAGTAAACTTCGTCATCCCACATTGAGGCGAAGGCAAGATCGGAACCTCTTCATCTGCTTGGATATGAGGCGAAGGCATGATGGGAACCTCTCTGGATGCAGATGGCACTGAGACTGTACGAAATGGTAATTCCAGCCAGCCATAGTAGGCCTAGCAAGGTGTTTACACAACCACGATGGAACCACTGAGAGACAGTGTCGGTCGATTGAGGTGCGCCCTCCTATACTAGTTGTTGTCTACACCATAAGACAGTCATGGTTATCGAAGTGAATCTCTGGGGTCTGTCGTCCACATTTTTTCACGATTTTTTCCGCGTTAAAAGTATTTTTCAAGGTTATGATTTAATCTGTAAGATATTACTTACTGTCGTGGCCTGGCGATCCTGACGCTGGTTGTAAGTTTCGACAGGTCATCCATCCTCGTGGTCTTCATGTTCATGACGGGTTCCTTGACCACTTGTTGAGCAAGACAGCGCCAGTTTTGAGGAAGGCCGGCCCATTATACCCAAGGGTTGTATCATCGTCTTCAAGGGCCAAACCGTCGTGCTCAAGGCTTGTAATGTCTGCTCAGGGGCCATAACGTCGTGTTAAGGGCCATATTTTCGTACTCAAGACCCATAACGTCGTGCATAAGGGTTATACGTTGTACTCAAGGCGCAAACATCCCCACAACTCTGCCCCATATGAATTTACAGCTTGTCTGAGTACATAAACACTGTACATAGTCTGAGGGACAGGGGAAAATTAAATGTTTTGCGATTCATTTTCTAAGGAGTATTATTTACAATGAATGGAATATGCCCCGAAAATCCATGGATCCGTCTTCAGATTCTTGTAGTTACTTGTATTAAGTCGTAAATTACAATTTTTTTTTTTATTATCTTCTGGGGATCATCATCGTCTTGTGTGTGATATTCAGCCAAGGGCAAAGTTGCCAGACCATCCCTACTGAGTGAACAGTAGACAGTGGTTGTGCTGCCCCAGAGGATGTCCTTATTCCACTAGAGTTCCACAAAGGACGCCTCATTGATGAAATCCCACTTCCACGGACAGCATCAGTCCGGTGAAGCACCACTGAGATGGTCGAACTGCATTCGAGGTCAGTAGAGTTAATCTTATACTAGTAAAGGCCCTTAGAGGTGGCCTCATTCCAATGGGGCCCCATTAAGGTGGCTTGAGTCCAGTGGAGCCTTCCGGAGGTGACTTCATTCCAGTGGAGTCCCGTTCAAGTTGTCTTTACTCCTGTGGAGCCTCCTAGAGGCCGTCTAGCGTTGGTGGCTCCAAGTACCAACGGCGCAGCATGCAGGGTGGACTGACCTGGTCTGCTCACACACACTCCTTTCGGTCACGAATTCAGAGCTGCACCATCCCAGGCCGACGAACAATATGGAACAATAACCTTGTCTACTTTACTTATAATCCTGAATATAATTCTCCAGAGCGATTATAACATTTAGAATTATCTTTGGATTTCTTCCTAACTTGCGGTTACGATGTATGAATACCGTAACTCTATCCTCAACTCGTGTTGTTCAAAACTTCGAAACACAGACTCGTCTTTATATGAGTGGTTCATACAGCGAAGTAATAATGTCTCCTGGACAATGTATACGAGTCTGGCGGTAAATCAACGCGTCGCGCTGTGTAAGGGAGCATAAAGAACATCCATTCCCCTCCATGAAACCCATTGGTACCATCTGACACTCGGGTCGCTCACAATGACCACCAATTTGGTAACAACAATTGATTTTCTTGGTAAACAAGCCTTGTAGGGTGTGACGCGAGGAGAGGGATTTTCTCTCTTCTTTCTGTACATCATCAAATTGTTACGTCGGGGTGAATTTGCTGTCCTGAGGGAATTTGATACAATGGGTTTTCTTTCATTCTTTCATTTGCTAACTATTAATTTTCATCTTCCAAGTGAATACCTGCAGACATTCTCATCCTTCTCTGAGCGAGGGGGAATAACTGGCTTCTGTCGGTCAGTGCAAATCGCGTCACGTGACCTAAGGAAAAGGGGGGTGGGGGAAGGGTCAGGTCATTGGCGCTGAGGGAGGAACACAAGTGACCACTGAAGACCTCCTGGCGGGCGTGTTCAGACTCTTTGCATGGTAATGGAGTGTCTCTTATTGTATGTAAAGTGAGGGTTCGTAGGTCCTGAGTTTATTGGACGGTGGCCATTATTCTCTATAATCCGACCACGCACTTTAGTGTCAGTGAAGTACTATATAACAGTAGTAGTGCACAAACGGTGGGTATATTCTCACACACTCCTTTACACTGGAGACGTCGAGGACGTTTGAGTTTTACAAGTGACACTATTTCCAGCAGGCGCCTGGGAGGGAGCCTTGGATTACTACTTGTGTGTACATCGAAATCACCCGAGTTGAAAATGATCCAAGCTGAATAGCTGCCAATCCGGACGCGGCCCCCTGCCGCTCCCGCCCTCCCGCTGGTCACTTGTGGACACAAAAGCCGCCCAGTGACTCCTGACGAGGCACACAATGGCGTCCTTAGTCCCCCTCCAGAGCCTCGATGAGAGCTCCACATTGTGGCGATAGTTGGACAGAGGAGGAGGTACAAGAAAAATGGAGTGTAGATGAAATAGATGATGCGATTATTCGACGATGGAGAACGGTGTGTGTGTGTGTGTGGGTGTGTGTGTGTGTGTGTGACATGATTCTATAGAAGCACCTCGAGAACGGGTTGTGCGAGGGTGTTTGTGATGTTTGTGGTGGATGTTTGTTGCATTCCGACCATGAATGCACAATGAATTAGTTGAAACTCAAACCATGGATTCATCTCACGACATCAGTTCCTGGCATCATAGTTCATCAGCAAGGGAGAGAAAATGGATGCAATTGGAGATGTGATTTCTCGTCCCAATTTCTTCCATATGTCATAATACATGAAGACTTCCACTACCAGCACTGCTGATGCTATTAATTATACGTGATACGAAGTTTGGTTAGTCATACGATCGAAGAGTCAAGAGGATGAGATACGATCTATGTCTTTTATTTGTGATGCGGAAACACTGGATTATCTTCCAGTCTAGTGAATGACTGTCTCGTCTCCTATTCATATGCGTATATCCTTCCCATTTCCATGTATGATTTAGTTGAATTTTTCTTTGGCAAAAATGAAATACAATAAGCATGCGCCTACCTAAGTATCGAAATTAGAATGCGTTCTCAAATCCTTACACAATATATATATATATATATATATATATATATATATATATATATATATATATATATATATATATATATATATATATATGTATATAATACATATACATATCACATCCATATTCATATACACCGCACAAGCAAGCACTCGCATGCATATGTAAAGATCAACTACCAAGCAACACATATACACAAGAGTAAACGCACTCGATGTTTGGTTTCCCGGCGTATTTCTGAGCGCTCACCCCTCAGTCCCAGCGAGGCCACCGTAACGCCCTCCCACGGTGCCTCGGTGTCGTACCTGGCCGGCCATTACCAGGTCCTCCCGTGGTGCCCCAACGTACCTGTGCGGGCCAGGAATCATACCTCTCGGCCAGAGATCACGTACCATACCAGTGCGGCCAAGGATCAGTTACGGCACCAGCCGGGACCACGGACCACGCACCGTACCACTGTGGGCATGGATCAAGTACAGTCGCAGCTGGTCACGTACCGTATTGACTTGACGTACTCTTCCAGCGCAGGCTAGGGACCACGTATCATACCAGCGGATGGACCAGGAACCACGTCCCGTACCAGCGCGTGCCCGGTGATCACGTACAGTATCAGCGCAGATCATGAACCACGTCCCGTACCAGCGCGTGCCCGGTGATCACGTACAGTACCAGCGCAGATCATGGACCACGTACAGTACCAGCGCGGGCCAGGGTTCGCGCCGTATCTGAGCCGATCTCGGCTGGGTTGGCGGTGGTGGGGGTGAGTCACGAGAGGTGATGGTTGTCATGATGATACAGGTGATGGCTGGCCGCTGAGCAGACATCCGGGTGAAGCTGGGAAATTGTGCACCAACGTGGGAATATCTGAGAGGATAGACACACATAACGGACACACAGTCATACAGACACACACATAACGGACACACAGTCATACAGACACACACATAACGGACACACAGTCATACAGACACACACATAACGGACACACAGTCATACAGACACACACATAACGGACACACAGTCATACAGACACACACATAACGGACAGACAGTCATACAGACACACACATAAGGGACGCGCAATCAAACAGACACAGACAGACAGACGGAGAGGTTAAAACTGAGGCAGGTTGTCAAAGTGATATTCAATAAGGGTATATATAAGATAATGCCTTTAATTGACACTACATATCGCATTACATAGATGCACACACATTCCTAATTAACAATATGGGTATATACAACCACAGTCTCATATTCCATTATTCCAGTATGCTCACACTACCACGACTCCTCCTCCTGGCCACATATCCACACTCACCATATATCCGACACAGAACGTCTCCATGTAACCTACTCACGTGTCGCGCATTCATACCTCACTTACCCACAAGCTCAGGTACCTCCACACTACTACATAATCTCACTTTCATATGTTCTCACCCTTTTCTGGTACCACATGTCCAAACGTTGACATATTCACTCTAAAGCAAATATCCTCATCCCCCAGATATGGACATTACCCCATGTTTCCATTTCCAGCCCATGCGTCCACAATCCTGTATGCTTTTCTTTTAAACGTGTACATTAAAACGTTCACCTCTCCACACTTGCATGTACCCACATCCACCGCTAACCTACCCATTCAAGTGGATCCACCGCTATGTGTGTTTACACACAACTGTTTATCTAAATTCTCACGTTTCTACGTGCGCACATATCCACATCCACACATGTCCGCGTTCACGCATATCCACATCCGCACATGTCCAGACGACTACATGTCCAAATCACCACATACCCACACTTTACCTCCAGGGCACGACAGTACGACCCTTCAGGCCTACGCATCGACCCTTGACACCTACGACACGACTCTTGGGTATGATGGCCTGGTCTCTGACCCGACTTCTAATTGTCAGGTCAAAGGCCAGAGTCATAGCGTCGTGCTCAGGGGCAGTAACACACCACAGCTACTGACACTCACGCTACCACACACACACTCTGATACCCACGCTTTCCCGCGTACACTCTCCCGCATACCCGTATTTCCCTCACGTTTCTGATGCTGTGTATCATCATTTCTCAGCTACGCACCACCCTGCCGAGCCCCCACGTGGCCTTGTGAAACTGAACAGATTAACTGTCTCTTGTCCCCGGTGAAGGTCACTAGATGAAATAGCAGTGAGCTGTGCCTTCCCACCGAGACGCCCATACTACAACGCCCACGCCCACGCTACACCTACTCCACGCCTACACGACACTCGGTCCACGCCCACACCCACCCTACACCCAGTCCACGCCCATGCCCACGCTTTCCCTATAAGGTCTAGTGCGTGGCGGGCGGGAACAGGCAAGGTAAGGATATTGAATTCGCCACAGACTTGTTTCATATTCTACGTTAGGAGGTGACGGGCGGATCCTGGCTGTGTGAGGTACGGTGTGGAGCAGCGGGTGTCGTTCACTCCATAGAGCGTGACGGTATACCCCTTGAGCGCGATGGTGCACCCCTCACCGTGACGATGTACCCCCTGAGCATGACGATGTACCCCTTGAGCACGATGGTACCCACCTGGAGTATGACGGTACGCCGCCATGAGGATGACGGTGCAACCCTTAAACATGACGTTGTACCCTGTGATCACTACGGCACGACCCTTGTGAGCACGACGGTACGACCCTTGAGCACGACGGTACGACCCTTGAGCACGACGGTACGATCCTTGAGCACGACAGTATAATCCTTAAAGTTAGACGGTAAGAATCTTGGACACGACAATACGCTAAAGGTCCAAGGGTCGTGCCCTTCGTGCTCAAGGGTCGTGACATCTTGCTCAAGGGTCGTACCGTCATGCTTAAGGATCGCACCGTCGTGCTCAAGGGTCGTACCGTCGTGCTCAAGGGTCGCACCGTCGTGCTCAAGGGTCGTACCGTCGTGCTCAAGGGTCGCACCGTCGTGCTCAAGGGTCGTACCGTCATGCTCAAGGGTCGCACCGTCGTGCTCAAGGGTAGTACCGTCGTTCTCAAGGGTCGTACCGTCATGCTCAAGGGTCGTACCGTCGTGCTTGGGAAGTTAACATGAAGGGTCAATTGTTACTTTGAAGACTAGAATGTACAGCAGGAGTAGATGAACAAGCTTCTACAAACACTACAGCCACATATAGACAAGTTTATAGCTATGGATTGTATAGCACTCACTCGCCCTATAACCATACATACACGTGGGTATGGGTACACACACACACACACACACACACACACACACACACACACTCCACCAGGACCAAATTAGTCACACTGATCAACGAGCGATTGGGCGGCGACCAGCCACAGATAACAGCGTCTGGTGTCCGGTCTCCCAGTACCAACACTGGTGGCAGGCTACCTGAGCCGTCCCTGTAGCATTTGGTCATGTTCCAACACTGGTGTCAAACTGCAGTCGCTTATCAAATTATTCTCGATTAGTTCAAAGCTAAAGTAGCTTTGATTTGCGCTATCTTTAGCTTCATAAGTAGTTTTTATCCTTTTTTTTTTTTGTCTTATAAAGAAATGATTACAACTGCAACTTATCATTATTTCAGTAAAAACATCTCCACTGAAACAATGCCTGACTTTACTAAGTAACCTTATCTCTGATTGCGTTTCTTGTCGTCCTTTTCCTTGCCCTTCCCTACGCTCTTCATCCTAGCTTTTATTATTAGTCCTTGTCTCCTATTTATTACCTGTCCTTGTCACCTCGTTTTTACCAGTTTCTGGCGCTTCCTTCTTACCTGTCCCTATCTCCTCTTTATTATCCGTCCCTGTTTCTTCTTTATTACCCCTTCCTTCTGATCTTTATTACCCGTCCCTGTCCTTCCTTTATCAGCTATCTTTGTCTTCTCTTCCTGTGCCATGAATAGCTTCATACAACTAGCTTGGGGAATATCTCGTATCTTGACACGTAACAAATTATGCACAATGAGTGAACTGATCAGCGGAGGTTGATATAGACGCTCCACAAGATAAATCTTCCATCTTACACATTGCATATACCAGTATGGATATATATATAGCGTTGTGTATATTAGTTCTGACACTGCAGGACTTGAAGAACGACCCAGGCGCTCCTCCTGAGGGCTTGTCCATGACTAGCGTAAGAAGGCGTCAGACCGCTTCATCCTCCTCACCACATACATTTTTAACCCGAGGCGGACAGGATGGGGTGGGGTTAGAGGGGACGAAGAAATTCTGTGTTTCATTGTGTAAACACATCGATAAGGTTATGTTGTATGATGTTCATGTGGCTTCTTGTTTTCGGGATACATCTGCTACACACACACACACACTCACACACACACACACACACGAGAGATGTAAGAAGGATATAACATGAAATTAAGGGGGGAAAATCAAGAATGAAGTCAGGAAATATCTAGACACCATACCATTGGTGAATGAATGGTAGATAACCGAGGACATGGTGGACGTTGGCAGCATACTTAAATTCAAGAAGTTGTATGATAGTAGATGGGGCCCTCCCGAGTGTAAAACTCCGTCCCCGTACAGTACAAATAGGTAGTGACACGAGATGAGGCCCTCACTCGTCCAGAGCTCTCTCCCTGCGCTATACAAACAGGTAATTACAGAGCAAATGCAGCATGATCCCGTTGCTGAGATGCGAGCTGATAACAGGTAAGTTTCTTCCTCACCTTTCCCTGGTAGAGTTATCTCTGACTGAAGGTGAAGCTGTCTCCTTGAGCCGATCGATGTGGTCCTTGAGCACAATGGTACGACCATTGGTTATGATGGGTTTAGCCTTTGACCTGACCCCTTAAGGGGTAGTGGCTTCGTAGACCTCTTGTGACGATCACTTACTTGGAACATCACTCGACTTCCAACCCCATTCGCCTTCAGCAGTACCCACCTCCAACACCACCAACCTTCATCATCACCTTCCTGCAGCACCACCCTACTCCAACACTATTCCCCTCCTACACCACCCATCTGCATCCCTACCCACCTCCAACACCACTCCCCTCCTACACCATTTGCCTCCAACAGCAACCATCTGTTACACCATTGTTACACCCATAAATACACTCACCTCCTTCCTTCCTGCCTCACTTTCCTCCTAATCACCTCCGCTCATCTCTGAGTCTACTCACCAATCAATTCCTTCCTTCACATTGTTTATCATGTAACTGGCTGTTTTCTTGTCATGCACTTAGAGCCAGTAACCACAATTAATCGCGCACAGAATTGGCCACCTTGTGCAGCCTTAACACAGGTAACATCTAAAATTGTCTATCGTGTGTCATTTTAGCTTACTATGAATTTAACCTCTTGGGTACGACGGTACGACACTTGAGCACAGTAGTACGACCCTTGGATATGGTAGCCTGGCCTTTGCACCTCAAAGGCCAAGCCATTAAACCCAAGGAGTCGTGCCATCGTGCTTGAAGGGTCGTACTGTCGTGCTCAAGGGCCGCAATCCTCTCGAGTTCAGCGATCACATAGTTGTACTCGAAGTCTCTCTGGAGATAAATGAACTCTTATCTCGGTCCCGTTGCAAACTCGTATTACACAAGTACATAATTGCTCTTAATTGCACCTAATTCCAACATAAGTTATTTATGACACAATGACTCCTCGAACCAACTCACCTGTAAACCAGTTCACTTCGAAACTTCCTTCAACTTCAACCCACTTAACTTTTAACCTGCTGCATGTGCGATGTTATTCACCGTTAACCCAGTTCACGCTAAACATAGTCCATTATTCATGGGTCAGTCTGTCGTCGCTCAGTCAAGCTGGAACGAGCAACAGTTCACCTGTGTCCTGGGCGAACTTGTTCTACAGTTCAACCTTACCTTAGTTCCGGTGTCCCAGTTCACCCATGGCGAAGAACCTAAAGTGACACAGTTCACCCACTATCAAGAATCCAAGTGACCCAATTCCCCTGTGATAAAGAACCAAGGTCACCTAGGTCATCCATAATAAAGACCTAAGTAGTCCAGTTCACCCAGGATGAAGAGCCCACGTCACGCATCCCTCCCGGTAGCCCAGTTCGCTGGCATCCAAACTGCCCGTAACGCAGACCAAGTCTGACCTCATCATCCCTTCTTAGCAGCTCCTTAACCTATGGGGCAGGCCAGTGTCCATTACGGTACTGGTCAGCTTTCTCGGCGACTTTCTCGCGACCCGGGAGGGGCTGGCGAGCCGTCACGCACCGCACGCACCGTGGGAGAATATCCCCAAGCATGAGAAAATTCCTGGTTTGCTGTGAAGTCGCTCTGGGTCAGTCGTGCGGGCGAGGCCCCTGACGGCTTCTTAGCATTCCAGAGCGCGGGAGTGGTGGTCGGGGGCGGGCTGGAATGCCCAGCGCTCCTGGGAGGGTAGTGGTGATGATGATGATGACGTCTTGAGGTGATATATGTAACTTGGATGGCTCGGCCGACCAGCTCCGTGTGGGTTCGGAGGATCGGTTGCGTGGCATGATGAGCGAGGTGGTAGAGAGTTAACGACTCTCGACCTCCTAACGATGGCATGTCAGAACTGAAATGACGGTGCTAATAACCACTTCTCAAAGAGGCAGACGTGTTATTAATGGCTGAGCATCCAGTAAGGACGGCCTCAGCTTAGCCCATTAACCTCCTTGTTCAGTCTCACACGAGAAGTCTCTTGTGTTTAAAGCCATTACACCCAATTTGTCTCCGAGTTTCTGGTTACAAAGGACACTGCCAAGTGGGAGGGAATAAACCTGTGATCACCAGGATGCCGCAAGGATACGCCGGTCTCGAGAAATTAATCGAGGGTATAAATCGGCTTGGCAACCCACTGCAGCAAATGACCACTACTGCGTAACTCCCGCCAGCCGGACATTCCGCCAGACCCCGTTTTCTCTCCACATTTCGGCTGTTGTCGAAATTATGTGGCCGGTTGGGGATACCTGTCTGAAGCTTAATACCTTTACTAGCAAGTTCATGTATGATAAGAACTGACTCTCGTCATGAAAAAGGTGGTGGTATTGTATTTTTGGTTACGAGAAATGAGAGGTGTAAGTGAAAAGGCTGAGTAGTAAGTCCAGTGCTGAAGACCATCCGATCTCAGACTTCGTGGAAACGAAGAGCTTGGACGATGCGTCGTCTCTCGCGTTCATTCATTTCCAGCAAGCGCGGGCTGGCGTGGGAACCCGGCGCCTCCTACTGGACCGTTCCACATGCCGAAGGGTTACAGGCTAATCACTCTTGGCATCCTTTTGTTGCAGCGCCACATGATCCCCCTCCTGGCTATTTTGTGCCCTAGTGGCGACCATTCTCACGCGGTTAAGCAGTGATTGTGTGGTGACGATATGGAGTGGAGTGGGGGCGGCTGAGAATTTGCCGAGGGCGGGATCGATGATGATGGATGCTGGTCGTTTACCGCTTATGCGTCAGCGTCTGTGAGGTCGTTTAGCTTCCCAGGATGCTGCTGACCTCTCTGGGCTTCATCTGACTTTCTGAGTAGCATGTGTCTGTGAGTGTAATCACCTATTTGTCTTAGGTAGGTAGGGAGTTTTACACTCGTGGTGGGCCTTATCTCTGAACATTCCCTGCTGTAATACAACTCTTCAAATTTTCTGTACGATGTCTGCAGTTACTTTTCCCTCTTCCAATTTATTCCAGTTATCCACCACCTGTATACTGTAGAAATCCTTCTTTACATGTTTGTTACTCTCTCTGCATCTTGTAAAGAACTGCTCATCCTCTTCATCATTAGATTGAAGGTTATGCAGATCACCCCTCACTCTTCTCTCGACTTAAAATCTTGAAGGTTATGCAGGTCACTCCTCTCTCTTCTCTCTTCCACGGTGGGGAACGTTTAGGCCTCTAGCCATTCCTTGCAAATCAGCTCTCTTAATTCCAGTTCTCTCTTCGTTGCCCTTCCTTTGGAACTTTTCTAAGAGTTCTTTTTGCTTTCTGTTCGGACCAAAGTTGAGACGCATTTTCGAGTTCTCACCTGAAATAGGATGTGAACAATTTGCTGAGTACTTCCTTATCCATACGCTTCAATGTTTCTCTAGTATCTGCCATCAGACAGTTTGTCTTACTCACCAGTCTCCTAATGTAGGACGCTGGTAGTTGGTTAAGGACAACGTCGCCTCCCAAATCCCTTTTGCACAAAATTTTGGGACTTAAATCCTGCTTGATGATCCTCGCATTGAGGCTTTCACTGTATCCTGTCCTATCAGCCATATATTAGACCACATTTGGAGTCGGTCAAAGTCTCCATCCCTCTTGACCTTTGCATTATCTACAGACACATTCAGGTAGGAGTCTGTACCTTCAGGCAAGTCATTCCATTAAGATAATCTCCCCCTTGAAGGCGTATCCCCGTTAATCTTGTCCGGTGACAGGATCAAATGCTTTCTGGTAGTCCAGATACAAACAGGTCATTCAGCCATCTCTCTTGCCTAAACCAGAGCATCACTTTCTCAGAAATCTAGGGGGTTCGTTACACCTGACCTTCTTTCCATAGAACAATGTTGTATCATTTCCAGCATCTTATAAACTACACTCGTATGGGAGACCAGTCCAGCGCCTCATCCCAGTCTCCTTTCTTATGGACAGGTATGACGTTTCCCGTTTTCTAATTCCTTGGCACTTTCACTTTCTCCAGTGACACCTGAAATAGTAGTTGTTCTGCCCTCTGCCATCACAGTCTGTTATGTACATCTAGCTGGCTTTGTACCACGTGCTGTACCCCATTTCAAGTGGTTTATCAAGTGTAACTGCACACATCTTTGGCATATAAGACCTCCTTCCTACTCCATCTCATTGGTTTTGGGGCAATGGTGTCTTCTGGTGAAACACTTTCGAACTTGTATTTCAATTCCTCACATATTCTGACATCATCCACCCCACTTTTCCCATTTTCTCCTGATTAGTTGCACTTCAACTGACAACCTACACCTGATGAATTTTGAATTCCTGGAGTTTCTCCTGCCTTGTCCACCATATTCTTTTAGAATTTCTGTGGTATTTCTTTTCCTATTCTGCTACACTTGCTCCTTGCTTTCTTATCTCTACTATGAAACTGCGTTTTTATCTTTTATCTGGAGACACGCTGAGGAATTTTCCAGGCGCACGATGATTAACCCCCATACACAGTTGCCTATGATTCATCCCTTTTCTTAGCAGGACAGAATTTGCTGGCTGCGGTGGAAAACACGTTCCTGTTAAACGGGAAAGATCCACCGGCAATGTGTAAGGTATAAGGAGGAAAAATTGTGGAGGTGAGAGATGTTCCGCTGAATAATGCTATCTACTCGTTCTCGGACACAACACAACGAAAGATTGTTGTCGTCAGATCGTCTGCTCAGTGTAAATCGGAGTCTAAAAGTCAGTGCCCAGATGGTCAGCGCCTTCCCCTCCCCGTCCCCTTCAGGCGAGTAGACGAGGGCCCAGATGTTCCGAATCTGCCTGTACCTTACAAATGTTGGATGGCTGGAGTTCTGCCTTCATCTTTACCACAACACATCTCGAAGCTCCTTTGCTGTTTGACATCGTTAACTGAACTATTATTTCTCTCTCTCTCTCTCTCTCTCTCTCTCTCTCTCTCTCTCTCTCTCTCTCTCTCTCTCTCTCTCTCTCTCTCTCTCTCTCTCTCTCTCTCTATCTATCTATCTATCTATCTATCTATCTTCCCCGTATATCTAATGCTGGAGGTGCCCATGTTCTTACTCCAGCGCTTCATATTTCACAAAACCTTTCACCATAATGCCTTGGTTCCTGGCTACTGAACTTCATTTCCCAGTTTATTCTACTGAAGAATTTTTCTGTGCATTTCCATCGTTATCATTATTGTAAATATATGTTGTGAATTATTAAGATTCTTTGGATATGATATTAACACCACTATGCAGTTCTTTCCTGCAGTTACTCTTCTCATTTTGCATTGTCTGGCTAGGCCATCTTTTCTATTGCTTGAAACTTCATACTATCTCTTATCATTAGGATTAGTCATTTTCCTCCTTTCTGTATATATATATATATATATATATATATATATTTATGTATATATATATATATATATATATATATATATATATATATATATATATATATATATATATATATATAGATAGATAGATAGATAGATAGATAGATAGATAGATAGATATGTGTGTGTGTGTGTGTATTTGTGTGTGTGTGTGTGTGTGTGTGTTTTAGTAATACAAGAAAAGTATTAACTCTTATCAGCATCACATTTATGTGCGTTCCGTCCATTTACCATCAAACAATCGTCTCCCCAGCAGGCGCTGACACACGGAGGTAAAACGTCATCGTCTCACAAGAGACATAAGATGTTAACATATAACCTGTGTCAGTAAGTGCTGTGGGCCTCCCCACGTCACGAGGGCCTGATGGCTTGCACCCGCAGTGTACACACACCGTCACGTCCTACAGTGAACGTGTTCTCTCTCTGCCCTCCCTCTCTAAGGAAGACGTTTATACACCAGCCTGTAATACGTCGCCATTAGGCGAGTGATGTAGACCTTGTGAACGCCTTCCAAACATCGCTCAGTTATCATGACCTCCCACGGCAGGAGTTAGTTGGGCAAGTGACACGCCGAGAGGTTAATGCTTATCGACTGCTTCTCCTGCTCCTTTTGGTGATGGGCTAAACGCCAGTCTCGTGAGACGAGTTGAGTGTTTTTCCAGTGTCCGGGGCCGGGGCGGCAGACTTGACAGGGTTAATGAGTTTGCATGTAGGTTGAGCCGCCCGGGAACCGGCCGAGCCTTGTACGCTCAGGGCAAAGCGTGAGTCACATAAGCTACATTGCAACAGCTCATTTAGATTTTCTGGAGCCAGAGGCACAGCGTGTGTGTGTAAATGAGAGATGTGTTTTCCCGATGCGTTATTTTCCCTTTTAAAGACGACCCTCGGAATACTTGCATAAAATTTGGCCAGGTTAGAGAGGATCATTCGAGGCTTCGAAGACAAGAGAAAGTGCCTTTTTTCCCGTCAATAGTTCGGTAGTGCAGTGCTGTGGTGTGTGTGTGTGTGTGTGTGTGTGTGTGTGTGTGTGTGTGTGCGTGTGTGTGTGCGTGTGCGTGTTACCAAGACCTAGAAAAGAGGGACAGAGGAGGTTCCTGCGGTGCTACAAACTACTTGATAATCCGGGCGCAGACGTCGTTTCCCGACGACGCTGCTCATTTGTTAAGCTTATGACCGGATAATGGGCGGAGGTGTTCCGTGCTGCTGCTACCACGACCCCGAGACGTCGGGAGTTTAATGTTGACAAAACTCCACTTCTGAAACTCATAAAGACCAATTGTGTTGTTTAATGAGGCAGTAAGTGGCTTGGGAAGGGTAGGGGCAGCCGGATGGAGAGCTGGGCTTGCTGCTGCTGCTACTCCTGCTGCAGCCGACCCACCCTCGACCCCACCAGTTTTTACTCGATTCTTCACCTCCTCGGTGGTCTAGGGGAGACAAGTAACCTCCCCGGTCGTCTGGAGGGAGATCTGTAAGCTCCCTGTTGTCTAGGGGAGATTTGAAACCACCTTGGTAGTCTAAGAGGAGCTGGGAGATGTGAACCTCTTGGTACTGTGGGGGAGACTTATGAGCCTGGCAGTTTAGTGGTGTCTTGTAACCTCCCTGGTAGTCTGGGGAGACGTGTATCCATCTTGGCAGTTTAAGGGAGATTTGTAACCTTCTGTTCGTCTAGGAGAAGCACTTGATCTCCCTGGTGGTCTGTGAGATACGTTATCCCCCTGGCAGCCTGGGGCGCCCTGTAATCTCCCTGATGTTTGAGTTTAGAAACGACCGTTGACCTCCTTCGTCGTCGGGAGGAGACCTATGACCTCCCTGATACTTTAGGGTAGGCCTTTGACCTCCGTGATGGTCTTTTGAATACCTGTGGTTTCTCTTCTGTTCTGAGGGAGACCTGTGACCTCCTTGGTGATTTAGTGGAGACCTTTGGCCTCTTCGGTTGTCTAGAGGAGATCTGTGACCCTGATTTTCTGGAGAGAAACGTGACCTCGCTCGTGGTCTGGGAAAGAACTAGGCCCTCCTGGGGGCCCAGGGGAAGTCGATGATCACCCCGCTGGTTCAAGGGAGACCTGTGACCACCCTGATGGCCTGGAGAGCCCTGGGATCTCCCTAGTAGAATGGGAAAGACCCCTTGACAACCCTGGTCGTCTGTGAAATCCTAGTAACCTCCCTGATGGTGTAAGGGAGAAGACATATACTGGTGGTCAGAGGGAGATATGTGACGTCTGTGGTAGTCTGGGAAAGACTTTTCACATCTTTAGTGATTTAGAGAATGTCTTTGACTTCCTTTTATTCTGGAAGTGACCTGGAACCGTTCTCTTATTGTGGATGTGCCCTGTGACCCCCCCCCCCCCTCTCTCTCTCTCTCTCTCTCTCTCTCTCTCTCTCTCTCTCTCTCTCTCTCTCTCTCTCTCTCTCTCTCTCTCTCGAATGAGTTTTGTGACTTTTCTTGTGGTGTGGCAGATGTATGGAATATCTTCCTAGTGATGTATAGAAGACCTATGATTTCCCTGGTAGTCTGGGGGAGACTTGTGGTTTCCATGGTAGTCTGAGTGAGAACTATAGTTTTATTGGTGGTCTGGAAGCGACGTGTGACCTCCCTGGAGACCTGTAGTGTGGGAGGAGATCTGTCACATCCCTGGGTATCTGGGGGAGACATATGACTCCTCTGGCACTCTTGAGTGTGACCTATGAACTCCCTTGCGCTCTAGAGGAGGTCTTTGACCTCTCTGGTGCTCTAGAGAAGACCTGTGACCTCCCTGTGGTCGGAGACAAGAAGATCTGTGGCTTCCCTAGTGATCCTGGAGAGGTCATTGACTTCCCTGGCTGGGTGGGGAGACTTGTCATCTCTGTATTGGTCTAGGGAAGATTTTATGACCTCATGGCGGTCGGGAGGAGACCTCTGGCCTCCCCAGGGGTCTGGAGGAAAGACCCATGTCCTCCCTGGTAATCTGAGAGAAGACCTGTGGCTTGTTAATGGTCACACTTCATTCCGTCGGGGATCTTCTCGAAGTGGCCTCAGAAAACCATTGAACGGTATATATTTTATCATCGTAACTCCTACAGTGACAGTGTTGTAAGCTTCTCAATGACTTCAGTGCTCCTTTCCCTCGATCGTATCACCACGGAACTATCCATCTACAGCTGGAGTGTGTGGTGCGTCACCCAACATCACAGTACCTGGGTGACGTGTGTGCCTGTGGGGTTCTGAGAGTTGCCTCACCGTTCTTGTCTATGTTGATAAGTGTAACTCGCGCTACCGTGATGGTATTTACGTGTCAGTTACCTTATCATGGTGTCCTCCACACTATGGTGAGGTGTCTCTGTTGCACTGAATACTATGGTAATACTACTAGTAGTAGAAGAATTCGTAATAGTAGAAGGAGGAGGAGGAGACACACTACATCAAGGTGGGTCAGTCATATCACCATGATTATCTACTACGGTGGTGTATTACAGAACTAAGGTAGTGTCTACCTACCATACTACCACAAAGCTATGACCCAAGTGGATGATGAAATCCTACATATACCTCTTGAGCATATCCTCCAAGACAACACTAATATGTCGTAAAGATGAAGGTGATTCTTGTAAGTAACTGTTAAAGTCAAGAGCCCTACTTTTTAAATACATGTCGAACAAAGAGCGAGGAAGTTCAAACACAGAAACATACACAGAAAAAAGAACTTAAAACATATGAGCCCTCATAATTACGCCAGTCGGGAGACATGGCCACACGCAAGCGTATATAAAACACACATACTTATAAGTCTGCCGCTTCGTGCGCACGCAAATATGCAAAGTGGGTGTATCTAAATAGCTACACAGACGACTTTGCAGCGCAGACGATGGCAAAAACATGCAGTGACGAAAAAATAAAGTCTCCTAGACAGGGGTGGATGTGCGTGTGGTAGGAGTGGTAGTGGATGGGGGGAAAGGGGAGATGGGGAAGGGGAGGTTCTTTTCCAGGTAGGGGATAAGGGTGTTTGATGGTGGGAAGGGGGATAACACTGTGGGTCGGTAAGGGTGTTTGAGGTGAATGGTTTATAAATCCGGCTTCTTGCTATGTTGTGAGTAATTCACTTTTGTAGTGTGTTGATGAAGGTTACAATCCTCTACACTGGTTGTAGTGTATTTATTATAGTATACTCTTGGTAGTACACTATAATACACTAGTTGAAGCTACCTGTTCGTAGTGTTGATAGTACGTTATAAGACCCTTATTGTAACACACTGTTCGTTGTACACCCAGAGACCCTCAGTATAACATCATGGGTCCACCACTTTCCTTGGCTTATGAGTGTACCATCACAGCCCCTGGATCCATAGTTCTGGAGCCACATGTCGACACCCGTGTCATTGCCACATCTCAAGACCCACAGCCACACTTATGGTTTAGCATTTCTTGTTATATTGTTATGAACCAAAGTGTCTGTAGTCAAACGTCTAGATTCACATCCCTGAAGTCACTAGACATCAGGCCCGCGTCACGTCTCTGGGTCCGCACGCCTCTTTGAGTTCACAACCCGTCACATCTCTGAGCCTCCCTCACTGGATCCATCAAGGCTCAGAGCCTCTATGAGGCCTCTGTCTCTGAACCCGTCACACCTGTGGACCCGTCACACCTCAGCCCCCGCCTCTTGACTCGTCACACATCTGTGGTCCCAATTATGGACTCGTCCAGTCTGTAAACGAGTCAGATATCTTATGACCGTCACTTTACGACTCACCACTTTACTAAAACCCATCCTATAGACTCATCATACCCATGATCCTACACCTCTGAACCATTACATCTCTAAGACCCACCTTCCCCAGCCTCTAGGCACAGCAACATCTGATCTGCAGTACTGCTGGATCCACGAACCCCTTTGACCCACGTCCCTACTCTACTGGATCGCAAACTATCTCAAAGCATCTCTGTATCCACTTCCCTCAACCCTGTGAATGAGCAAGTGCGATTTTCTCTTCGGTTCCAAACCTTGACGAAGGAATCAAATCTTTTCAGTATTTAGCAGGCTGCGTATGCGAGGTGTTCTTGCATTACTTCTTAGCTGTGTTGTATGATCTTTAACACGCTTCTCTCGTATCATTGTAGTTTCAGTAATATGTTCTCTACACTGCACACATGTTATATTTCACGCTCTGTTCACATATTCTGTACACTGGGCTTATGGCTTATACATTGTACATATGCTCTATATACATTGTACATTTGTTCTATACACTTTAAATGTTTTTTACTATGTACGTGTGTTTCATGTACTGTACATGTGTTCTATAATTTACACATGCTTTATGCACTGTATATATGTTTTGTAATATGCACATATGTTCGATGCATTGTACATATGCTCTGTGCATTGTACATATGCTCTACACCTTGAACATATATTCTTTACACAGTGCAATATTCTGTAATTGAACATATGTTTTATGCACAGCACATATGTTCTACATACTAGGTATTGTTCCAAAGTGGCACCTCCCATACCGTGTACTGTATGTTTGCTCTCACAATAATAACCTTTATGTAACCTAGTAGAACGTCCCCATCGTTGATCTGTGCACAGTTCTCTTATTTACTCAGTTACGTTCACCAGTGTACAGTCTGACCCAGTCCTTCACACCTAATAGCTCTGCTGCTGTTTCCTGATTTTGCATATCCATGTTCCAGGCTTCACTGTTATATATTTTAGTAATGCTCATCAACAAATATTCATACATGTTTTACATTCTGATTATGGTCTTCAGCAAATATTTACACATGTTTTACATATTCTACATTCTAATCATGCTCTTCAGCAAACATTTACACGTATTTGATATTTCAATCTTGCCTTTCAAGAAACATCTACATACATATTACGTTCTAATCATGCTCCTCGGCAAAAGTTCACACACTTTACCTTATCATCAAACATAAACACATGTTTTGCATTCTGATCATGTTCTTCGACGAACATTTATGCATATTCTGTATTCTAATCATGCTCTTCAACAAACATTTACACATATTTTGCATTCTCATCATGTTCTTCAACAAACATATACAAAATACTTCACGTTCCAGTCATGGTCTTCTCTAGACATTTACACATATTTCGTTCTCGTCATGCTCGTCATCAAACATTTATACATTTCTTTAGTGTTATCCCAAGATGAACCATGTGTCTTTGGTCGTATTCATCTGAATATTTTTCACACTACATATGCCAAAGAAATTGCTTCTGTTTTCACTCTTTTTAGTAACCTTAAATATCATGCTTGGTATGGGCTCCTCACTCCTAATGGTCTGTAACCTGCAACCTTTTTTAAAATGGTGTAAACCCTCTCAGTAGTTTTGAGCCTTGGACCAGCATCTATGATCTCATACTTCTATTCACTCAACTCGAGATCGAGTCTCCTTAGCCAACTACATCCAACCCCTACATACACCACTGCCACATACCTCCGAGCCCACGCTTCTATGTCCACGACCCTGACATCAACCTTATGAGCACATTACGGCCGAACTACAGTCACACTGCTACCACACACCTCTCTACCCACGTCGCTATGCCCATAACTCGAGCATCAGGCTTCTGAGGCCAGTGCACCGGAGGCCCACATATACTTCTGTCACACACCTCTGGACCCAGAGGGCGAGGCTGCCCGCGCCCTAGCCGGGCGTGGGAGAGTGCTGGTGGCATGGGCGTCGCAGGAGGGCCAGCCAGAGTGGGACGCGAGAAAGCGTGAGAGCCAATGTCCTGCAGGGGGGCGGCCGGGTTATGAGTCCACCACCGCCCGGGTGCTATTAGGTGCTCGCCTGCCCTGGTAAGCTTGGACCCGAGCCTCTGTGTCCCACCCATGTCTGGTAACAGTCCCGTCTGTACTTCACGAAGTCCGGATCCGTGTCTGTCCTCCTCGAAGTCCGCTAACGAACCCGAGTGCTTCGAGGTCCGGTAATGAGTGTGTGTTTCCCAAAGTCTAATAATGAGCCTTCTTTTCCCGAAGTCTGATGAGCCTGTGATCATAACAGACAGGGGACATCTGTCAGTATTTTCTTTCATAGCTGAACATACACCGTAAGCCCCGTAGTAACGTGTGTATAGGCCTCTCTCTACAAAATCTGTTGTCTCATCTATTTCTCCCTGAATCTTCCCGTTTCCCTGTTATTCTCTGCTTCTGTTTTCTCCATGGTTTCAGCCTGAGTCTTTATCCCCACTGTCTTCATAAGTCTGTCTTCGGGTGTCTGATATGAGATCATCCACATGTCTAAATCTTGCATTATTATGATTATGCTTTTTAATCTTTGATCAAACATACTGTTTCAATCATTAGTTTCATGTAATTTGAGTACATGTAGTATTACCATATGTTGGTTTGTCATCGTCAGTATTCCCATGTTTTCTTCATTCGTGGTATTATCATGCGTTGGTTTGCCATGGTCAGTATTGCTACGTGTTAATCTGGCATGGTCATTATTACCATGAGTTAGTCTGTCATGGTTAGTGTTACCATATTTTAGTCTGTCGTGGTTAGTATTACTATGAGTTAGTCTGTTGGGGTCAGTATTACCACACGTTAGTCCCTCATGGTCTGTTGTGGTCAGTATATTGCCATGCGTTAGTCTTGTGGACAGTATTGTCAGAGGTCACGTCATCATACTCAAGCATCGTACCGTCATGCTCAAGGATCGTACAGTCATGCACAAGGATCGTACCGTCGTGCTCAAGGGTCGTACTGTCGTGCCCTAGGATCGTACCTTCGTGCTCAAGATCGTACCATTGTACCCTACAATCTTACCATCGTGTTCAAGGATTGTACCGTAGTACCTGAGGTTCGTACCGTCATGATCGAGGATTGTACCGTCCTTCTCAAGGATTGTGCCGAGTTAATCCAAGATCGTACCACAGGCTCCAGGATTGTAGCGTCCTACCCAAGGATCGTACCGCCGTACTCAAGGATCGTATGGATGCAGTAAAGGTGTTATTATGAAGACATATGTGACAGGTAATCATTACCATAATACACCTCCATGCAATTTAGCTTTAAGGCATATGTTCTGGTTATCTAGTATGTAAGTGCTTGTTGCTGAGTGTGTCTTGCGCTACTTTTGTTTAATGTGATAATATACGACGTAGCAGTTGTTACTAAATCATTTGACATTGTTAATCAGTATGGAGACCTCGTTATGACTTACTGGTTATTGATATGAAATCTTAAGTATGTATGTTTAGTATGAAACGTAATCTCGTATTTATTTGGTTTGGTTTCGGGCATCGCTAATACTATCTGAATGATAACGGTGGGGCGTGACGTGAAGGGTGTGTGTAGGATGGGGTGGGGAAGATAACAGTTGCTCCCATTTGTTATGAAGAAAGATGGGAACAGATGGTTTTGTGTGTGTGTGTGTGTGTGTGTGTGTGTGTGTGTGTGTGTGTGTGTGTGTGAGTGAGTAGCTCGTGCGTATTCTCTATATACCCACATACAGTTTAGGCTGTATGTCTGTATGCATGAATATGATATACCAGTTTCTCTCTGGATCATACATTACATTATGACACCATCATCAACTCACTGGTCCTCACCACGCTGGATTGTGGCATTCAGAATCTCCTGCTCATATGAGCCCCACCAAAAGAAAAAATAATCGTTTCCAAGGGCAATATAAAGCAAGTTAATGATATCCAATAATTAGCTAACTGTCTTTAAGGCGGAACGTTGTTTACTGAGACAAACTATCAACAAGACGCCTCTCCCTGGGGCGGTGAGGTGAGATCTCCCATCGTGCAGATCACTGTGCAGGAGAGGCACTGGCATGCTATCACTCTCAAAGGTTCCTCCGCCTCGTATGCGACGGCATCCGTGTTTACTAGGATAACTAGTCGAGGTGTCCCCCCCATTATAACACACACCTATTGCTTGGTCAACGACGACAGATCACGTCATAATGATTTATCACCTTAAATAAGACTTCCACTGAGGATTTTTTTTATGTATATTCCTCGCATCTTAAAGGTCGAGGCTGTGAGTGGAATGCCACGTCCCTTCTGCGATGATGGTTCCTGCGGTGTGAATCCCCCCGGGGGCGGGAGGACACGACCACACTGGGACACCGTCGGGAACCTTGGCACAGCCAGAGTCTCAAGGGGCGGCAGTGGCGGGAGGCCGGGGCTGTCGTGGGAATATCGAGGCTCGCGTGTGAAGATGTGACCATTTCCCTGAGAACGGGGAATTTATGGCATCTGGCATCACTGCCGCGAACTGGTCAGACTTCCTGATCCATCCTCGCTACTGGCTACACTGGTCCAGGGATGTTGATCAAGGTTCGATACACCGAAGTCATTTTGGATCAATATTGATCACGTACGTATCGTCATGTAAATTCGTAATAGATGTTTGTATTACATCAACACTGAAGTGAACGTAGTCATCCAGACATGAAGATCGGAATCGAAGCTACTTCGATGTGGCTCTCCGAACTGACCGTGTCACGGGAGATGGATCTTCGAACTCTTAAAGACCTTGCAGAAGTGAGTTCATGAAGCGACTATACCAACGTGGAGGTTTGCCTGGCCATCACCGCCGACACAGTTCGTAATACTAAGGTGAATTTTTTTGCCCCGCGCAGGTCCAGATGGGAGCTTGTCAGTTTACCCTTTCCTTTTCTTTTTTTTTTGTCTTTGTACCTGCGTCAGCTGCCTGGTATGTGTGATGACTGTACCTGCTTCTGATGGTACACGAGGCCAGGCGGGAGGAGCGCCAGTTTTTTGGTCCATTTGGTGTCTCATGTTTCAAGTTCTCACGAGATAAGCATCTTCATTCATCGCACTGGTGAGACATTTCCAGATTTCCACCTTTTTTTGAAACTGGGAGATTACGTGGAGGGTCGGAACCCGTATGGCATCTGTGCCATGAGGTCCCAGGCTGAGTTGGTTTTGCCTTCGGTAGAGATCGTGAGCCGACGAAGCTGTTGCACCAGCCTGGAGTTATCGGTATGGACAAGCATGTGGTGGTGTGTACTGGAAGCCTCAGTGAATGGAAGGTAGAGTGTGCAAGAAGCTTGCATAATGGAGTGCTCTCTCCCGACTTCCAGACGTGGACATAAAACCTTAGTTTTCTTAGGCCATCGCACGTCAAAGACATGAGCGAAAGGGATGGACGGATTACGAAGTATGAGGATCAGTTAAGAAAATGGATTAAACGAAGATTGAAGATGTTAGATGGGTATGTAGTGTCACAAGGTCACTCGAGACGCAAATGAGGGACTGTCTTTTTAAGATGATGTCGACATGTAGGACGCATGGCATATGAGGCAAGAAGAAAGTATACCTGAAGGTAGAAGGAGGGTAGATGAACAGTAGAATCTATGGACAGATACAGAGAGAATTATTCAGGGCTAGAAGACTGTACATGAGGATGTTAGAAGATTAATATTTGATCTTCTGCAGGTCAAATGTATCTTCACATGGTCCTCTCCAGTGATATTTGACCTGACCCGTAAACACATTTACAAAGAATTATGTAAATTTACGTATATGGAATATTTTGGGCCGTTGCTGATGCCACTGAGTTGACTATAATGAGCTGATCTTTATGAAGGAGTAAAAATCATTATTTCCTGGAGTTGTTTTGTATGTGAAATTGGAGGTATAATTAGAGGCATTAGTCTCACCTGACGAATCGGTGAAACCATACAAGTGACAAATTAAGAGGAACTTATGTGGTTGTGGATGCCCAGGTTCACGTCATCTAACTGGACATTAGTTGAGGATGTGAGCCAGTGATCTTGAGGGGCTGTGTGCACTTGTTCCATCCCATGTAAACTGGATCTGGGGTTATTACAGTGCTAAGATAATCAAGGGATTCTCACAAGACTGAGATAGATATAGTTATGGGATTCTCACAACACTAAGATAGATAAAATCCTGTGGTTCTCACAATACTGAGATAGATATAACATGGGGTTCTCATAATATTAAGATAGATATAATTATGGAGTTCTTACATTATCAAGATAGATATAAGTATAGGATTCTTACAGTACTAAGATCACTTATATTTATGAGTTTCTCGTATTACTAAGTACCTCATGAGAAGTAATCATTATCCCTGTATATAACAACCATTAATCGAAATCAAAATTCCATGTAAGAGCCTCTCCAGCAAAATAAGGGCGTTTGCTCCGATTAATAAAAAAGCGATCTGATTATGATAAGAATGAAGATCACTGGAGCGAGTGGTGTGCACTATGGATGAGGGACCCAGGCGTGAGTGGCCGCCGGCAGGATGACCATTGGAAGGGATGCGTCCTCCAGAGCCGCTCCACACACGCGATGGTGGTGGCCCTCGCACATTTTCCCATGCAACCTACAACGCTACCGCCGCCCACCCGAGATCGTCCGTCAGTTCCAGGGATGAAATACATTCTTTCCCCGCCGATTGCCTGGTCGGGAATGCTCCGTGACGTGCGAACAGGACGTATTCCTCAACCTGGAGACGAAGGACGTACGTCTCCTCTCGCAAGATCCCGTATTGGCGGAGGAGCATCATCCTGCAGGAATGTTCACCACCATGTGAACGGGCCGTACTGGCGAGGTCGGTTAGCAGCGTCTGGTGCCCAGAGGGTAAGTGGGGGACCTGTGCCACTTACTGAGGCCATGAAATATACATGGGAGACCTTGGGAGCGAGAGAGAAGAGAGGAAGGTCTCATACGCCACCCGGAGAGGTCCCCTCGAGAGAGACCTTTTATATATATTCAGCGAGAGTTACGCGCGCTTGCCAAGTAGGTCAGTCTCGCACCGCGGCCGCGAGGCACCGCCAGCGGGCCACATGCGAGCCCGGGTTTGCTTTATTGCGGTCCAACACGCAAGCCCAGACTACCTGACCTTTTGCCTTAACCGGTGATATAGGGAGACTGAACTTCTTTATACGTCTGCCTTATTGACGGTGCCATAACACCACCTGATATCAACATCTGCCAATATCTTCGTCATCGTGCATGGACTGGTTCACCGTTGTCTTTCCTGTATACCTGAAGCTTCTCACTCTGTTGAGAGTTATAGAAATTTTTACGCCGATACAAAATTTCGTATTCAAAAGCGTCATATTTTTGCCTGTGTCATGTATGAGATGGCGTAAAGAATATTGGAAACTAAGATGATAATGGACCTCATCATGCAGGTCGCTTGACCTGGCAGAACGTATCCAGGAAACGAAGAGTCAGTGCAAGTAAGGAGATGCAGATGAAGCCATTTCATTAAACCCGTGCCTCAACGGTGACCTTCCTGTATGCTTTTGTGTGTAATTACTTATTTGTAATCACCGGTTTGCAGTATACGGGGAGGAGAGGGGTAGTTTTACAATCGTGGGGCCCTGTTTCTTGTGTGTGTGTATGTGTGTGTGTGTGTGTGTGTTAATCTGTGCATGTATAATGGATGTGTTTCTGTACACACGCATGTTCATATTGTGAGTTCAAACCTCCTCCTCCAGCAGGTTATGATATGCGTAACATCACGTTATTTATGAAAACCAAACTTCTCGTGCGATGTTGCAAGTCTTTATTTCCTATAGAAAGAGGATTATAGACAATACACTATCCAAAGCAGGTTCTCGATCCCTCTCGTCTGCAATGATAAGATCAGAATCAGGAACCCAACGACTATTGTTTTTCATGATATAATGACCCACAACTGGGACAGGAGTACTACCTTCCTATGAACATTTGTTATGAATATTTGTTATGTGTTATATGTTTCTTTTTGTGAGGTCACGGTAGGTGTTTAGTCTTGGTAATGTAGATAAGAAAACTCCCCACATTTTAAGATATATGATCGTGCTTTACATTAAGGCAAACTTAACGCCCTAGCAGGAACATATGAAGATAAAAAAAATCACGTACAAAATCCGTGTTGCTAGTGAAAGATGATGAAGCCATGTTTGTAGTGTGGAAGCCTGAGGACACAGTGGACTTGAGCTGAGGATATGTGCATGAGTGAACTGAGATGCTGTATCGTCTTGATCCCACTCTTGTTAAAGGAAATAGACTTAGAAGTATTAGGTCAGCGGGAAAATAGATTGCTCGTGCAAAATAGCAGAGCAGAACCTGGGAATAAATGAAAGATGCCTCTGATAGGATTAGTGTGTCTGGACCTACCTGCCCACTGAGGTCTGAGAAAACCCCTGTAGGGATGTGCAATCTTTTTGCGTTGCTGCTCAGTAGAGTGACCGTGGCCGGGACAATAACTCAGCCGCATGTACCTGCACAACTGAACTGTGGTTCTACCAAGGATAACTGTTGGAGTTCAAGCACACATCATCACGAAAGGCGAGCTACCTGGGCCATTTAAAGAATACCTGTCAGTATTTCAGTATCGTACTTCGTCTAGGATCTATCCACTTGCTGCTTTGCGTTCGTGACCATAATGTACCCTCAGCCATCCATTACCAGGGAATCAGTCATTATGGAATTATCATTATAGAATGGCGATACGAGTGTTAGAATCCCACTGTACTATTACGAACTCGAGGATAACGAAGCTTGTCCAGCAGCAGCAATCTGTAATATCCTAGTGAATCAGGACCTCCGTCCTCGCCTTTAAAGATAAGAATCATTCATTTCATCTGGCAAATAAGTAAATACCACCTGTCCACTTTCTTTTTATGCTAACAACTACGCAGTTAACATCTGTTGATGTGATTCTTCGATGACACCTAGAACAAGAGCAAGTTTTATATTCATGACTGCCTGACTAGACTCATGTAAACAGTGATTGTCAGTTTATGCCACTACTTGCCTGTGCTATCCAAAGAAAATATTACCATTGTTTATAGGCCTTGAGAGAAAGCAAGAACTACCTCAACCTTAAAATTTTTTTTATATAGACTAATGTAGTGTGAGAATGTTAGGTATTGCCAGAGGGATCTTAACCTACATCTGGGACATTTAACTCTTCATGATTTAAGGATTGCCTCCTCAACCACTATTCTGCAATAACTTGGAACACATGTCCCACTAACTGTATCATCTTGTTTGCGATCCCGTCTCCACTACGAAATGTGTTTTGAATGTAATGGCCATTGTTAGTACCAGCTCTGCTACCGTAACCATTGATGATACCAGTACCGCAGCCTGCGGTACCGTCACCATTGATGATACCAGTACCGCAGCCTGCGGTACCGTAATCATCGTGAGTCCCAGTGTCGCGGCCTGCGGTACCCTGATTATTTTTGATACCAGCATGGACGTGCGCGGTACCAGAGCCACCGTTGGTGCTCATACTGCTGCCTGTGGTGTCGTGAGCATTACTAGTACGACCAGCAGTTGTATGGTCACCATTGTACCAGGTGTGCACAACAGACGTACTTCTTCAAGAATCAATAATATGAGAAAGTTTTCACCGCACATGACAAGAATGGATGATATGGTACAGTAGACTTTGCAGTCTGACCACCATCCTGAGAACACCTAGCACATATAGCGTTTCCAAAAGTCTTCGAATCTCTCCTCAGTTCTCGGTTCTTTAAGCATCTTGAATCTCACAGTCTTCTCTCTGAGCATCAGTATGGCTTTTGCGAGGCAAGATCCCACTGGTGATAACCCTTACCTGCGTTTGTAAATGTTTGGTCGTCCTTTTTGAGCGACTTTTGGAGAATCCGGTGATGTAGCCCTTGATACCTAGTAAGCTTTTAAAGAAGGTGTGGCCTCGGAGTCTGAACTCCGAGCTACCCTCTTATGGCTATCCTTCCTCGCCCTGTTTCCTCATCTTGTCTTTACTTATGTAATAACTGACGTTGCACGAGCAAGACCGTGCCTCAGCCGTTGCCAACTCGGATGATGAAGATAATGAACGTAGGGAAAAAACACGAAGATTAACTTGAGCGTTCTCCCAGGGTTTTATGAAGGGGAAAACACGTAAGAAGAAGGAGAAGTCCACGGCTTTGCTGTGCAAGAAAAGGAGAGGGTGTCGTAACTGTCAGTGTCCTTGTGGCCGCTCTTGATGCTGAAGTATGGAGAACGGTAGCCAGACATGTGGCCATGTCCAGGTCGTAGGGGTTTGGGACACGTGCAGACACCTCACGAAAGAAGTGACTAAGATGATACCTGTAAAACAGAGAGAAGAAAGCACTTGGAGGCAGATGGAAAGGGATGGTTGAAGAGAGGTGCTACCAGTAGAAATAAGAAGATAGGTCTTTTCCGCCATTCCGGTTTAGTGGAAGATGGAAGAAGAGCCTCACTATACACGCGAGCAGCAGTACTCCATACTGGAGCGATTGAAAGCCTGTAGATATGGAACAGCTGCTCAGAAGGAAAATAATTTTGGCGCTTCTGCAGCATCCAAGGCTTTTGGAAGCAGATTTTGTGATGTTCATATTGTGTGGAGTCCAGGGTTGAGTTAAGGATATGGTTATGTCCAACAGTAGAAAAAGAGTGAGATGATTGACAGGTCCGAGTAAAGAAACGAAAAGTGTTCAGTGCGAGAGAGAAAAAAATGTCGGAGTTTGGACTGAGTGACGAAGTATAAACATATCGTTGAATTGTCGACGCAAGAGTGAAAAAGATTACAGTATGAGTAAACAAGATCATTCATGGAGAGAAGGAAGAGGTTATTGTAAATTGTAAGAAAGCTTAGAAGATCTTGCGCGAGGAAGGTTTAGGAAGGAGCATAGGCGTAGTGGGAGGCGAGAGGACTGCACGTGGAATCATTTAAAGCAGAAGTGTAGGAGGAAGAAGTCCTAATAAGTTAAGTTTATCTTAATCAGCTGGGATGTCAGTTACAGATTGATCAAGTCAGAATAAAGAAGGAAAAGTTGAATTACAGAAGGTGTGATAAACATGCATGTTATCAACGTAAGATCTCATGTGTCTATGAAACCCCACTCTTCACTAAGAGCTACGTATGCCTTTAAGAAACTGGGAGTCCCGTTCAGACGCCGATTCTTCTCTCGAGAATAGTTGCTCCAATTACACAAGGGACTGATTCATACTCGTATGGGTACTATTCTCAGATCTGGGGAGGCTCAAACTGTACAGTGGACAGAGTCGGGTCTAGGGCAGTCGGATTTATGAACGTTCTCCAGTGCTTGATCCACTTGCCCTTAAGTCTCAACGTTTACTCTCATTCCATCTTCTACAGATGTTACTTTGGATTCTGCTCCCGAGACCATGTATGACTCCAGCACTACGTAGATCAGTTGATACTCGCCGAGCCGTTACGTTAATGGATTTCCATGTAGCCGTTGGTAGCTCATGCATAGGAGTGTAAAGTCTGTTTCTTTCCCGCCATTGCTGAGCTTTACTGTTGATTTTCTCGTTTTTTTTCCTTAAGTAATACTGTCTGCCCGCCTTTAAAATTTATGGGTTTTCCACTCTCTCTAATACGCATACTTTCGTGTTTCGTCAACTTATTTAACATTCCCTTTAAACTCTGTCCTCGATGACGACTTTCGTCCGTGGCTGGAGCCTTCGACATAAAGCAGGAGGGCCAAGTGTTGCTCTCCAGAGTCATTCCACCAGCCAGCCTGACTCCTTCAGCCGCCTAAACCTTGTTGCCACCTCCACCTCCCACCTCCGAGCGCCCAGGAGCCGCACCCACAAGGGCAACAGTCTGGGTCTCCCTGACTTACTTCCTCATGATACGTTCCCACGACCTCCCTTCAGAAGCTCTGCCCGAGCGCTCCATACTCCTACCTACCCACCTACATACCTACCTACACATAAACATTTGCTAAATGGAAGTCAAGAAATATAAAAGATTAGGAGACTCCGTACACACGAGCAAAACCTTGATGGCTGTCACTGCAGATTACCTGTGACATGAGTATGTGCAGCAGAGACATACCTAAGCAGACCGAGTGTTTGAAGGAGAGAGAGAGAGAGAGAGAGAGAGAGAGAGAGAGAGAGAGAGAGAGAGAGAGAGAGGGGGGGGGGGGGGGGGAGAGGAGAGAGGAGGAAAATCATAAGGTATCGGCTGAAGCCAGAGAGAGGAGCAACATTCCACTTCTGACTCTGGGAAGGGAAGAGCGATAAGTAGCACGCGCCTTAGGCTACAGATCGTGTATACAAATACAGCCGGTAGGATGGTGAGGAGCCAGGGTTCAGAGACCGAGCCAGGGCGAGAGCAGTCATGACACTGTTGTAAAGACCAATCTCACAGAAGAGATTAAAACCTGGCTTAATCTGCTCAAATGTTGGGTACACGACAGCAACATTAGGTCATAATTAATTATTAGGTCATAATTATTAACGGATTACTCATCCAGACGACACATCATGAATGAATGACCTATAGGAAAGAAGTGTGTAGAGCCATACTCATGCTTTACAACCCTCGTTGAAGCCGTAGTGATCCAAAACAATTGCACATTGACAGAAACGAAGGAATAATCATGATAGTTAAGACACTCCCTCCTCCGAGATGTTGAACATCGATTATGGACAGATTTCCTCTAAAAATGAAGTCTTGAAAATTTTAGATTCTCATGGAGTATGTACGAGAGAATATCATGAATCAGCTCATGACGGAGAATACGAGAACCATGGAGACTGATTCACCATACCTGCTAGATCTCATCTCTACACATGATAGCCTGAATACTGAACACATGAAATATGATAGAGCGATTACGAAACGTGATCATGTAATGCTTGAGTCCGACTGTGTGGTTAAAGAGGACACAGAAGGAAGATCAGTGAAGACACAGATCTCATTAAGGATATCTGATGATAACAAGTACAAAGTCACTGAGAGTAAAGGGTGGGAAAGGGGATTTTGTAACCGACACATAGAGCAGTGCGAGTAATGGTTCAGTGAAATTTGCAGTGAAGGAGTTATAACATGGGAACCACTAGCTACACAACGAATAGAAAAGTAGAAAAAAGAGAAATACAGTTATGCCAAAAAGCGAGAGATGAAAGATGTACACCATGGAGGACATATAGTGACTACGCAACCAACATTTGAAGGGTTTAAGAGAAAAGAAAATCAGCCATGCAGGATGAGGAAGGGGGAGCAGAGAAACTTTGAAAAGAGTCGTTGACAAGGAAAAAACAATCCAAACCTTCAGTTATCGATCAGAGTTCAACTGTACCACGTTGGGGTTATGAGTGTCAAGCTGGAAGGAGAATTGATTCAGTAGAAGGAAGCAAAGTACACAGGTCAGAAGGGCATTCACTAAAAGGGCTAGGCTTATTATTGGCGTGCCGCAGGGTTCATCAGTCTTAGGCCCTCTGGTGTTTTTAGTAAATGTAAACGTCTTGCCTGGTGGACTGGACCTGAGCGTGTTAGTGAATGATGCCAAGATCATGAGAGCAGTGAGGAATAATGATGATAACATCAACCTCTCATAGGTACCTGGACAAACTCAAAAGTTAGTCTGATAAATGGTTGATAAAAGTGAATTAAAGAAGCGGTAAAGTAATGAGCATGGGATGCAATGAAGCAAGGCCTCGAGAGAAATCTGTATTTGAAAGAGACCTTGATGGTCAACATTATACCCAACCTGTTACCAGAACTCCTCACCAGGGGAATTATTAATAAGATAAACTTTCTGTCAATAAGTACTAGAATCGCATTGAAGTATATTGGTAACGGAATATTTGGTAAATTATTCACATAAAGCTAGATCATGACTTTCAAGTCTGGTCACCTCACCCTACATAAGTCAAGACGCATGAAGATTTAACTGATAAGGCATAGAAGGGAAAATTAGATAGAATTTGCCCACCATGGGAGAGAAAAGAGATAGGGGTGACTTGATCAGAGCCTTGAAGTTTCTAAATCAGTTGGACGACTCGTCAGCGAAGAGTTCATCATGCGAAGACAAAGTAACCATAAGTCAGAAAGCGAGACATAGAGCTTGCTAGAAGGGTCGTAAAGAAGTACTGTTTTAATGTAAGGGTGGAGGATGACTGGAATTCAATGAGCAATACAACCGTAAATGCCAGCAGTATACAATTGTCTTAAAGATATACTTGATACTAAAGAAGGCTCAAGAGGTGAAACCTCCTTGGTATAGAACTCTTTCCCCGTACTACCCGTACGGTACAGAAAGGTGATCACACACACACACACACACACACACACACACACACACACACACACACCACGGGTCATCACGGACGACCAGCCCGAGGACGAACCCGCATGGGTTTGAATCCTGGTCGCGGCAGCTGGTCCACAGTCCACCCAGCTGTTCGTCCTACCTTAGGGGCTGGTGTGGATAAAAAAAATGGGTACCTGGCATAGGCTAGGGTGTGTGTGTGTGTGTGTGTGTGTGTGTGTACACGTGGGAGTAAAGACACGGTACATATATACAAGCTTAAGAGAGGAAAGAACACGAATGTAAAACTGCCTTCCCGTTATACACAAATGGTAATCACACACACACACACACACACACACACACACACACACACACACACACACACAACATATCTATTCATTACTTTTAAGAACTTTTCCGTTAGGCCAGCGAGAGCAGCAGGCCACTTGGCCAGTTGGGAACCGAGTAATTACAGTCGAGCGCGGGTCCCGGAGCGGAGCCTGCCGCTAGAGCATTCCTGAGTGTGACCTTGAGTGCATGCGACCTACCCAGGGGTTCGAACTGTGTTCGTAGCTTACGGGGGCGGGCGGCTACCCGGGTGGCCAGCTAACCAGCGCTGGCGGCTCCCTCCCTCCCTCCCGCTTGTGCATCCTTCTTTCACTGTATCTTTCATTTCTTTCATATTCAACTTCGTTGCTTTCATTGTCACTTTCAATGCTTTCAGTGTCACCTTCTTTGCTTTCAGTGTCACTTTCATTGCTTTCAATTTCTCTTTTATTGCTTTCAGTATCACTTTCTCTGGTTTCAGTGTCTCTTTCATTGCTTTGCTTTCAGTGTCTCCTTCACTGCTTTCGTTGTCTCTCCTTCAATGATTTTGATATGTCTCTTTCAGTGCTTTCATTGTCTCTCTCATTGCTTTCATTGTCTCTCTCATTGCTTTCATTGTCTCTCTTTCATTGCTTTCAGTCTCTTATATTGCTTTCATTGTCTCTCTCATTGCGTTCATTGTCTCTCATTGCTTTCAGTCTCTCTTATATTGCTTTCATTGTCTCTCTCGTTGCTTTCATTGTCTCTCTTTCATTGCGATCAACTGATGTCTCATATACTACTGACAATTAGTATTCGATCCCGTTCCTGCATTTTTGTAAGGTAATTATTGCAAGTCTCGTTTGCTCCAGGCGCTTCTACGAGTGTTTAGTCTTGAACCTGAACCCACTGAAAAAGTCTTTCAAAAAACAGAAAAGCAAATAATTTGTTTCCTCTCTCTCTCTCTCTCTCTCTCTCTCTCTCTCTCTCTCTCTCTCTCTCTCTCTCTCTCTCTCTCTCTCTCTCTCTCTCTCTCTTGTAGTTAGTTGAAGTTTCTGTTTCTCGCGTCTGTTTCATCTATTTCCCCACACGATATAAATTCTGTTTCTCGTGTCTGTTCCATATGTTCGCCACACAAGATATTGACTCTGTAAAGTTGGTTATAGTTTCTGTGTCTTGTGTCTGTATCGTATCTTTGTCACACCAAGACATAGATCCTGTAAAGTTAACAGTCGTTTCTGTTTCTCATGGCTTTGTCGTATATATGTCACACACACACACACACACACACACACACACCACCTGCGGCCGCTACCGAAGCTGGCATGACCCACACCGTATGACAGGTACCTACGCGCCCGTCCCTCCCTCCGTCTCGACTCCCGTGGGAAGTTCAGCTGTGTGTGTCCAATTGCAGAGCTGGAGGTGATGTTGCTGGGGGAGGGCCGGCTCTCCCACGCTCTCTCTCTCTCTCTCTCTCTCTCTCTCTCTCTCTCTCTCTCTCTCTCTCTCTCTCTCTCTCTCTCTCTCTCTCTCATAATAATAGTTACTGGCAAACACATGAGTTGTCGTAAAATTTCATTTCTTTCAGCCCATTAAGATAATGGCGTCTCTGACCCAGAATACAAATTAGCGTTTTCTGTTTCCGCGAGCGAGAAGTCACGTTTGACGATACTGTCGTTGTCGAAATGAGAGGAGTACAGTTTCGCGGAGGATCTTCGCATCCCAAAGGAGCCCGCCTTACCCTACTGCTGCATGGAAAGCAGCATCATAAAAGGAAAGTAGCCTCATACAAGGGGCAGGGTAGCGGCAGGAATGGATGAAGGCAAGCAAGTATGAATATGTGTATGTGTATGTTTTGTATGTATATGTATGTATATGGGCGTTTATATATATATATATATATATATATATATATATATATATATATATATATATATATATATATATATATATATATATATATATATATATATATATATATATATATATATATATATATATGAGTCAAGAGATGGGGCGCCTCGAGCGTTGACCTCACCTCCTCGTATTCAGCAAATAGTTCATTACACATAGGGGAAAGAACGAAGAGTTGACAGGTAAGTATGCAGTGATAACCGGTGTTCTTGAACGCGCCGTGAATGGAAAACCGATTCAGAAGGTACGTACACAGTCGACCTTTGAGAGATGAGAGAGACAGAACTATAGGACAGACGGCCCACATGTGAGGGTCGATGAAGGGAAAAGCAAGAGGGAAGAGCTATCTCAAATGATCGTAGACACTTGGTGATGATTGTACTTGTGAAGGCCGTGGTAGGTGTTACCGGGCTCTCCTTGCCTTGATGTTACACCTCCAGTGAACAGTCGACCATTGGCGGTGCTGTATCATCATCCGTTGACGAGAGAGAGAGAGAGAGAGAGAGAGAGAGAGAGAGAGAGAGAGAGAGAGAGAGAGAGAGAGAGACAGACAGACAGACAGAGACAGAGAGAGAGAAGAGTGTCTTGAAAAAACTTCTTGCTTCAGAGGAGTCATTCCTGTCCCTGCTACTGGGTGTAGTGCAGCCGTAAGGTTGCAGAAGACCCTGGCGAAGGGGTCCGAGGGTTAGATAATAATAATGATAATTATAATGGTAATTATATCAATATTATTAAGATAGAAATAGCAATTACTGTAAAAATGATAATAATGATATTAGTAATACTGATAATGATAATAATGATAATAATAATGATAATGATAATAATGATAGTACCGATAATAATGATGATAGTAATATTGATGATAATGATAATGATAGTAATAACGATGAAAACAATAACTATGATAATGATAATGATAATAATAATAATGATAATAATAATGATAATAATAATAACAGTAATAATGATAATAATAATAATAATAATAATAATAATAATAATGATAGTAATGATAATGATAATAATAACAGTAACAATGATGATAATAATAGCAATAATAGCTAATAATAATGATAATAATAATAATAATAATAATAATAATAATAATAATAATAATAATAATAGTAATAATGATAATGATAATAATAATGATGATAATGGTAATAATGATAATATTGATAATAATGATAATAATAAAGATGGTGGTATAGTGAAGGGGAGACAAGTCTAACATCTCGGATGATGAGAAGCAGCAACAGGCAGTATGGCATACCTTTCTTCACACTTCATGCTCCGCGTGTGCTGAGGTTACGTATGAATGATCCTAGATACTTTATGTGCCTTAATCCCTTAAGCACGACAGTGCGACCCTCCAGCAGGAAGGCATGGTCCTTGGATTGGATGATGGCCTGGCCTTTGACCCGACCCTTAGTCACACCGTGATACTCAAGGGTCGTTCCTTGAGCGTTGTGATCAAGGGTCGTACACTCCTGGGTAACACTATATGATGATGGAGTTACGGATGGTAGATCACTTTACAAAGTTAGCGAGGCTGAGGGTGTCTGAACAAGCAAAGCTGGCGAAGGTGACGACGAAGAGCTAAGCGTCAAGGTATTGTAGATCGAGGTAGGCTGAGGTGGCCTTGGGGTCGACGACGGAGTTCAGGGTTATAGAGTAATCGCTGGCCACACTTGCGTAGCTTATGGGAACGCTCAGTGAATCGTTCGTCCCAACTGCAGTGCAGCAGGTGGAAGTGGTCGTTGCAGAATGAGCGGCTGTAGAAGTCATTCAGGCAAGTTACTGAGTGTGACAGATGCATCTTCTACACAATATATGTTAGATAACACCGGCTTATCATAAGATGCCTCGACAGGAAAGATTTTTAGTATTATTGGATGGAAAGCGAACACACCTCATTCAGAAGTCCGCTTGGTGGATTATCATATCAAATATATGTTTCACCTCATTCTTGTTGAGAGAGAAAAATACACATAAGAATCGTGGAATCGTTACTTGAGCCTTGTTGTTATGTGTAGATTAGGAACTGTGTGTGACGTGAAGTGTTTATAAGTACGTTTCTCCGTGTTACAGTGAATACTAATTAGGAATGTTAGATAATGACTTGTTACTAGTAGACATCGAAGTAAAAAGATCTGGCTCTGTGGATAACTTCATGGGTTAAGATGTGGTACCTTGGCTCACACTGGAGAGTCAGGTGTGTAGGGTCAGTGTCCTGGCGTGGGAGGGGCGAGGCCTTCCCGCTCAAGCTGCAGGGGTCCAAAGCAAGCGGACCTATAGCTAGAGGGGCCAATCTCTGTTCATGCACATACCACAGATCCAGACCCCTCTCATGCAACTTGTCGGACGTACGAGAATTCAACTTTTGTTTTCACTCTCTACAGGTTCTAATCGTTTCTGTTCCGCGGACATATTGAACTGCAGCTTTTACGGTCAGTGAAGACTATTGTGTATATCGAAAGCGATGTACTTCAGCAGCTTCAATGCTCTGCTGCAGATCGCGACGGATAATGTTCAGTGATATGGAAAGTGCACGGGACGCCTCCATCACTCCTTGACGGGGAGACACCACACCCATTACACCTCCAGAAGCCCTTGATATATTAAAAGCTTTTGACCAGGTATGGCATAAGGGTCTCATCTCCGAGATCCTTTCCTGTGGTTTCCTTCCCATCCTTTGTTCTCTTGAGTCTTTAGCTTCCTCTCTGCTTGATGTGTCTCTGTAGATGTTGATGTATAAGCCTATCCTCCATATTAAAAAGCGGCGTCCCTCAAGGTTCAGTCTCATCTCCCACACTCTTCCTTCCTTTTATCGATGATTCCCTTTCTTCAAGAGGTAACCAAATTCACTGATATCCTGACGACTCTACGTTCCCCCACTTCACTCAAATGTGTTCCATCTTCTCTAGCTCGATTTGTATCTTAGCACAACTTCCTCTATAGACTTGGATAGCATATTTCAGATGGGTAGACGAAACCTGACTAATAATGCCTCAGAAAGCTCAATAATTTTTGCCCCCCTCCCCCCCCTCTCTCTCTCTCTCTCTCTCTCTCTCTCTCTCTCTCTCTCTCTCTCTCTCTCTCTCTCTCTCTCTCTCTCTCTCTCTCTCTCTCTCAAGCCCATCACAACTTTCCTGTTTTCTTGAATGATTATGTGATTCCACCACTTAACGCACCGAACGTACTTGGGTTCACTATAAAATCTCGCTTATTTTGGAGACCTAATTTATGTAATATGTCTGCCTCTATAAAACTGGGACCTGCAATCCTGTTCAGATGCCGTAACTTCTTTTGTTCTGGGCAAATGTTCCGATTACATAAAGGATCCGATCCGTCTTTATATGGAGTACTGGGGAGGGTACAAGCTCTACATACTTACTAGGCAGAGATATAATTTCAGCAGCAACTTGTCATCTCTGTTATTCTAACCTCAGAACTTGACTCACTCACTCTACTCCGTAGTGTTGGTTCTCTCTCCTTCTATAGGTATTACTTTGGATTTTGCTCCTCGAGAGTTGACGCCTTGTGTGTTCCTGCTATTAGCTAGACCACATATTACTGGGCAGTCTACTGCGGCGCATGATTACTGCATGGCCGTAGGCAATGTTAAGGATGAGCCGTTTTATCTAATATCTGTTTGTTTCTTTCCCTTCTTCTTAAAGCTGTGGAATCCTTTCTAGTCTTTCCCAGCAGCTACGATTCAAAAAGACGGGTTTTCCATTTCCTTAGATTTTCATAAAGCGTTTTTTTTTTCTGTTTTCCTGCCATTTTCCTCACATTAACCTTCTTCACATTGTAGTTAACGCCTGGCCTCTGTGTGGATTTTGGTCCGTATCTGGAGCCTCCAACATTAAAAGAACAACACAAGAAATCACTGATAGTAACGTGTAAAGATTATGCTAGAATGATGTAGTCGAGGAATATAGGGAAAAACCGCGATAAAGATTTCACATTGTTTCAAACGCTCGTAAAACTGAACATTTTACAGTCATATCCACTTAGTCTTTTTCTTTCGTTTTCCTGCAAATCAGGTTTGGTGAGTCATAGTGACAAGAGTGGCTGGGGTTCTTTTGCTGCGTGACAGGTGTGGGCGTGGGCCGGGTGTCCGTGTGGGCGGGACATGGGCATGCTTGTGGAACATGAGGCGGGGGAGGTACAGGTGAGGTGTGAGTGCGGGTAGGGAGTGGATGGCGTGGACGTGAGCAGCGTTGCCTTGGAACGTCCCAGGAGTCGAAAACATGATTACCCGCGGGTGAGGAAATCAAGACGTGGGCGTGGGTGAGACTTGGGCGTGGGCGAGGAGTGGGTTTCCTGAGCATGGGCGACGCTTGGACACGAGTAAGACGTGCCAGGAATGGGCATAGACAAGTTCTGAGAACTTATACATAGGCAAGCATCCCCGAGAACAACCAGTATCTCTATAATAACACAAGTGGCTACAAAATGTTTTTCTAATAGTCGCTTCGCTCGCGGGCTGCTGTAGAATTCACTCGTGGTGAGACGGCCACACAGGACATGCAAGGAAGAATATGACTGGCACGAAACTGAGGTAATATCAAGGACGTCCTCAGCTGGTGAGGACCGCTCTCCTAAGGGAACTCTGTAGATAACATCGAAGTGCAGTGACCGTACAACACAGTTATCATTACTGCGGCCTTTGATGTGAGTGGTGACCACTGAAGTGAAAGCTGGACGAAGTCGAACCATTATATTCAGGAAGATCCATTCTCGGGCGTCGAGGCACGCGAGTACAAATTACACCAAGGAATTATCGTAGGGCTCAACGTGTGCTCGGGGTTGATTATATTCTTAACTTCCATTTTAGAAACGGGAAATTTCGATCTGTCTTTATTCGTAGTTGGGTATAAGCAACATAGAGCTGTTCCGTGCACCGATGATGACTGAACATTGTTGGAGCCTCAGCGGTGGGTGGCCAAATGTAGACCCTTAGCCTCATTTGCGTATTGTCACCTTAGGTGGCGCCTTGTGGAGTGAGATACTGACCACAGGCACCCTGCCCCGCCGTGAGGTGCTCGGCCACAACACATCACTCGGCCATAAACACGAGCGACGCGGCTCTTCTCTACAGGGGCGGCGCCCGCTTACCACACTTCAGTCGTACCTCCCACGCCCAT
This sequence comes from Panulirus ornatus, assembly GCF_036320965.1. Lineage (NCBI taxonomy): Eukaryota > Metazoa > Arthropoda > Malacostraca > Decapoda > Palinuridae > Panulirus > Panulirus ornatus. Next base: position 67,701,611 of record NC_092224.1, read on the forward strand.
CGCCTCCACCACCCAGCCTCCTCATTATTTACCTTCTTCTCTCCTGACTCGTCTTTCTCCGGCACTTATCATCCTCACCGTCACTTCCTCCCTAATTTGTTCCTCCTCCATCATTTCCTTCGTCGTCTACCTCCATTCTCTATCTCACTTCGTGATTTATTCACCACCATCAGTCTTTCCCCCCTGTCTTCCTCCCTCACCATCAGTCTATAGATTAGTTTCTCGTCCTAAGATCAGTCGTGTTTTCACTTCCCTCCCTCACAGTACAACTTCCTCCATCATTCAGCTGCCCAACCACGGAAACTCAGCAATTAGCCCACACAACAACCAGCTTTTCCTCTGTGTCTATCTTCCCACCATCTCTCAACCATATGGCCCCCTCCACTACCCTTCCTCTCGACATCTACCACCCTCACAACTGATTTCTCCTTCAGTTGCTCCCGTAGCCACAAGTCTCTCCGTAGTTTTTGCTCCACCATCATCTCCAACCCATCTTTTACCTTTCCATTCTCCACGATTTTCCTTCCTCAGTACCAGTCCTTCCATCAAATGACTCTCCAACCCAGTGTCCTCGTAATCTCACTCCCTCACTCCCAGTCACTTTTCCCTCATCATCTTCACCACCAGTTCTTTTATGTGTCCTCAGGTTATCACTTGTTACTGCCACCATCACGTCCTCTACCACATGTTTCCCCCATCATCAATGTCTCCGTCATGCGTCTCTCTCATCACCAGTCCCTCCTGCAACTGGCTCTCTTAGTCACTAATCCCTCCATCATCATAATTCCACCACCATCATTTATTCCATATTCCCCTCCCCACCACCAGTTCCTCCATCAAACCCCCCACCCTCACCCACATCCATTTACCTTCCCCCACCACAGATGCTCTCATCACCACTACAGCTCCCATCATCGCCTTTACCACCAGTGTCTCTCCATCATCAACCTTCTCATTACCCATTCCTCCAAGACTTACGTTTCATCCCTCAACTTTTCATCACCACCTGTTCCTGAGACATTGGCCTCCACAAACAATAACCAACCCATTGCTTGCACCCGCCGACAGTCATACCATCATTTGCCTCCCCCGCCACATCACACACCATATCTACTTCCTTCCTTCCTTCTCTACTCCCAAGCGCTGATCACCTGATGGTAAGCAACTGCCCCGAGCCAGGAAGGAGGAGAGGGTGTGCCTGCCTCGAGCCACGAGAAGGGATGAGCTTGACAGATCTGAACAGAGCGTGGCAGGGGAATGGATGTCCTTGATATTTCTCGTGGTATGCTGGGTACCTGCCAGACGCATGTCAACAGACGTACCCGGCTGACTGTGAACACTTGGTACCAAGATATTTAGCGTATCAAAAGTCCTATTGTTGAGAAAGAAAGGTTTTTGAACCCATTATTTCCCTGCAGTCACCGAGTGTTCTGTTTAGGCACGATTTCGTTTATTCATGGTCCTCCACACTTCTTGTCCTCCGGCGCACCTCGGCCGCTGTTTCTGTGTGGCTCTTTCGTCCGTATTGATACCTGAGGAACAGTTACGGTAATTCACTATCTTCATACGCGATATTTCATACTTCCGTTTTCAGTTTTCATATATATATATATATATATATATATATATATATATATATATATATATATATATATATATATATATATATATATATATGTATATATTCTGAAAAAACTCGTGGAAAAGAAAACACGAGATCCTGAGCGCTTTCGTGTATTAGCACACCTTCGGAGGACAGTTACAGAATAACAGCTCTTATTCTGTAACTGTCCTTTGAAGATTTATTAATACACTGTATTACAACACTGGCACTGGTATTTGTAGACTACAGATGCCTTTAAGTCTACAGGAATAACACGCTTGAATCGGTATACACTACCATTGGCACGGTTAGATCAGGCCATATCTCTGAAACGTAACTTCGAGTAAAGATTTACTGAGTAATTTGGTGTTGATCTTTTTTTAAGTGAGAAGCTGCTGCGATCGACGAAGGTTGTAGGGAAATAACCGACAGCTCTCTTAACTAAAGGCTTTATTTGTTGTGGATAAGGGATTTCTGACGGTATGTACGCACGTGATCCACCACACGGCATTGGGAATGGACTTAATGATGATAGATGAATAGGAATATATATATATATATATATATATATATATATATATATATATATATATATATATATATATATATATATATATATATATATATATATATGAATAGAGGTGTTAGTTAGTTAGATAAATAGATAGATGGATAGATACATAGATAACTAGCTAGAAAGATGGGTCTATAGATACACAGATAGACAGATTGATTGATTAAAGATAGGTAGATAGATACATAGATAGATAGATTGATTGTTTAAGAAAGATAGGTAGATAGATACATAGATAGACAGATTGATTGATTAATGAACAAATGAAGATAGATGAGGTACCAAGTAGCTTATGGAAGAGTGATAAGAGTAACACACCGAGCAATATCAATTCTTATCTTAAAGACTGATATATAGACGAGAATATCGATAGAAACGGATGTAGATGAGCGACCGGTTGTTAATGGCCAATCCCGGCCCTAGTATGCAGGTCGTCCGGCCGTCAAGCCCTTCCGGTTGACTCCGGCCATGCGAGAAACAGATAAGGCTCCATATCACTCATCCGGATGGCCTGTTAGATATATGGTAACCGACAGGCGTCCAACTTACCACAGATATTTCATGATTATTACTCGTACGTTCCTGAGAGCTCGTATGTGTGTGTGTGTGTGTGTGTGTGTGTGTGTGTTTTGTTGCACTTGCTTGTCTCCCTAACTTGCGTTAGATACGGTTCGATTAGATAAGATTAGAAGTCATGAAAGAACAATACTACTTAACCAGAACCTGGTGAGGTGTCCACGTTCTGTACGACTAGGCTTTGAAACTATGAATCTGACTATAACCCTAGGTGGCCAGATCCATTTTGGGTATAGCCTCCACAGGGAATGGTTCTGAGCGCAAGGTATTTATTTCTGTGTTATTTACTCCTTAATTGATACAAGAACTTCGGGGGCTGAAGTGAGATAGGTCGACCAAATGAAGCTTTCTGTGAGCAGAGTTGGTTACCGAGGTCCCATGCTCTCAGATCTTGTCGTCTATTGGTCTGGAAATAGTTTCTCCGCTGAAAGGGGGTCAGAGGTCAAGGTTCAGAGGGTCGCTAGGTAGCCAAGGGTTCCACGCTTCGAATAATGATCAATCGAGATAGTGAAGCAAAGTGGTTGTCGGCGGGGGAGGATCGAAGCGCTTCGATAAGACAATGAATCGTTCGGATCTGTTTTGTTCTGAAGACGTTGATTAGTCGGTTCAGATTAGCGATAACCGACGCTGTGCATCACTCGCTGTTACCGCCACAACCTCACGATCTCCAGTGAGCTCCAGCAGGTGTAGCCGTGAGTGAACGACTTGACAGAGAACTGATCATTTTGAGAGACTCACTTCTGTTCGTTGCTGTCGCTAGGTGAGGCTGTAGACTCTCTCTCTCTCTCTCTCTCTCTCTCTCTCTCTCTCTCTCTCTCTCTCTCTCTCTCTCTCTCTCTCTCTCTTATCAACTCTGCACAGAATTGCCATCACCGTTCTTTCTAGGTACCACAGCCACAATTATCCATTACGTCGCCACCACCCATCACGAGTGTGGAACTCACCCAGTACGGTAGAAATAATCAATCACACACACACACACACACACACACACACACACACACACACACACACACAGTTTGTGTGTGTGTGTGTGTGGCGAGCCAGCACTACACTGGCTGGAAAGTTCCCCTCCCTGGCCCAGGTTGCTGTCTTTTCTTCCATATAACTAACACTCAACGACATTTCTCCCACTGGACTCATTATCTTTATCTTTAACTTCAAACTTTCCTTCTGTGAGCGCGACATGCTGACCTTGCCTATTGGCAAAATCGCATCTCAGCTAAAGACATTACAGGAGATGGGACCCCCATGGGTTAAAAGTCACCCTATGGTGTTCAGATAGATGAAATTGATATTTACCCACACACTTCAGTAACCCCCACACGCACCCCCCGATGCCCCACCCTTGCACCATGGGTCATGAGGATCGTGAGTACGTGGGCGTGTGAGGAGGGGGGAGGCATGGGTGCGCAGACCTGGTCGCTGGACATCCTGTCAGCCGAGCGGTATGTAAGGGCAGCCACACCTCGGCTCTCCTGCAGCCTACGTGGCGCCAGTCCCGTGTCCGGCTCAGGGTATTGTGTGGTAGCCCGACTTGCCTTATAGTAGTGTGTGGTAGCCCTGCCTGCCTTATAGTGTGGTAGCCTGTCCTCCCTCACATAGTAATGTGTGGTAGCCTGGCCTGCGCTATTTCAGTGTGTGGTAGCCTGTCCTCCCTCACATAGTGTGTGGTAGCCCGTACTCGATCATAGTAGTATGTGGATGGCCATTCCCTAGTAAAGTAGTGTGTAGGAACCTGGACTCCCTTGTAGTAGTATATGGTAGCCCATCCTCCTTTGCAGTTGTGTATGGTAGCCCGTTCTTCCTTATACCAGTGTTTGGTAGCCCGTTCTCCCTCACAGTAGTGTGTGATAGCTCGTTCTGCCATATTTCAGTGTGTGGTAGGCAGTTCTCCCTTATAGCAGTATGAGGGAGCTCGTTCTCCCTTACGCTAGTGTGTAGTAGCCTTTCACCTTATAGTGGTGTGATAGCCCGCTCTCCCTTATGGTAGGAAGTAATAGCCCGCCTCCTTATAGCAGTGCGTGGTATCCCGTTCTCCCTTTTAGCTATGTAATAGTCCGTTTTCCCTTATACTACTGTGTGGTAGCCTGTCGTCCCTTCTAGTAGTGTGTGGTAGCGCGTCCTCCATCACAGTATTGCACAACACTCATATTTCACGCCCACAATCCTTCCTTCTCATTTCTCTCTGTCGTCAACATTCGGGAGTGTTCTGTCTCTGTGGCAGACGCCGGACGTTATCTCGCGCTGGTATCTCGCGGCCGTGCCCACTGCAGACCGCACCCGCCGTAGGTTGAACCTCCACCAAAGGGCTTCGACATCACCTTCGTGACGTATCGTCGTAGCATTGAAGGGTACCTACAAAGACGAAGGACGTACCTAAGTCAGGGTTTTTCATTTCATTACTGAGTATCTGAGTGAATATGTAAGACATAGATTCTGGTATCTAAACCAGTTTTTTTTTTTTTCATTTCGTCAATGAATATTTAAGGTAGGTGAATATGTGAGCCATAAATGATAAAGTATACAGTATAAATGATAACGTACTTTGGTGATTAGACAGTTGTTTGGCTTGTAAACACTGAGTATTGAGTAAAGATCACCCCTCAGGTTAGACGTATCAAGTGGCGTGCCGCAGGGATCAGTCTTGTAGCCAACTCTGTTTCTGATACATATCGGTGATACTGATGGTAATGGGCTGTGCTGAAAAATATCAAAATATGCAGTCGATGCTGACCTGGAAAGAAAAGCTGCAGTAGAAATTGAAAATCTACATTTGCAAGCTGACACACAACTGATGGACCTGGTTCGGTGATGATAAAGGAATATTGATTATGATGAGTGCACATTTTACACGTCGGCAATAGAAACGAGACGAAATCCAACGGTATGAAATCTGTTAACGGTCAAGCCGTATATAAGGAAGCAGAGTTATGTAGGTGTAATTATCTTCGATGACTTAGAGCCGGATGAGCGTTGCGCAAAAGCAGTAAAAACGGCGAACAGTATTCTAGACTTCATAGGCAGGGCATCCGAATCCAGGGTTGAAGAATTAATCCCCAATGTCCACAGTTCACAGATGCGTCCCTGTCTTGAATACTGTGTTCGTGTTTGGTCATCCCACCTGAATAAAG